>NW_006408547.1:3866592-3898657 GCF_000296735.1 Chrysochloris asiatica | reverse complement strand
AAATGGAGCCATAGTCTGAAAATTAAATTAAGAAATGCTAAATTAATAGTATTTCTAAAAGTGAAGAATATCTGGATCATTACTTTTCAATATTGCATATAGCCCTTCTCTAGTCTGTCTCCAAGGAGCTCTGGTAGCGTACTGGTAGCGTACTGGTAGCGTACTGGTAGCTATATGCAGGACAAGGATGAAGATAGACAGAGGGTAAAGACAAGTGAAGAGACAAGAAACAGGAAAACTCAAATATGGAAAGCAGACTAACCCCAGAAAAACTGGGCCAACTACCACCAACTCAGACATTTTAGAATCCAAAAAGACAGGCTAGGTAAGTAGAAAAGCAGAAATGAAGCTCCAAACAACTGAGATGAACCTTGAAAAAACACAAAGCTACCTTAGTGAGGAAGCTCTTTGTTTTCTTTTAAGAAAGTGACCAACCCCTCTGGCTAGCACGAGTTTCTGCAGTAAGAGATAAGTAGAGGAATCTGCCTCAAGGTGGATGTGAAGTGATAGAAACGTGAATCCAACAGCTAAAGTGATACAAGTGAGGTGGTTCTAAATGTAGACCTCTAGTAAAGTGGAAAGGGGGTTCTCTGTGACATCTGTTTCCCAGGGTAGATCTAATGAGATGGCTCCTCAATCATAGTTCCATTCAAACTCAAGCAACTGTGCTGAGACCATGGGCAACAGAGAAAGTACAGGTCTCTAGAATCAAACTTTCGGTGTGAAGAATATTCTCCCTCTTCAGCCAATGAGGCTTTCTGCTCCCATAAAGATTTACAGCCTTGGAAACCCTGTACAGGGTCGCTGTGAGTCGGAACCGACTCCATGGCACATAACAACAACAACAACATTCTTTCCTGCTAGTGCCACCATGCCCAATTCAGGCCATACAATGAAATGTTTTTGTACACACAGAGTATTGGCACTTAACAACAACTACAGTCTCCAATATAATAAACAGTATCCAAATAAATTCATGCATAAATACTCAAATACACAAGGTGCATGATTTCTTGTTTTGTTTTGCTTCTTAATTAGCATGATTTGCTGAAATTACTAACTTTCTTAGATGCTGTTACAGCTATGGCCAGTGTTACTGTCCTAGCCTTTAGGCTTTACCACTTGGATGTTAATTTCCAAGTACCAGTATGGCAGCTGTTTGTCTGAAGAGGGCTGCTCTGGTGTGACTCCCAGCAGATCCTACCAAAACAAGACAAAGCAAAGCAAAACAAACCATTGCCGAAGTCAGAGTAGAAGACAACTCATACTGACCCTGTAGGACAGAGGGAAACCACTCCACAGGGTTTTCAAGTTAAAGAAGCAGACTGCCCCATTTTATTCCTGGCAAGTGTCTGGTGGTTTTGGACTGGCAACCTTTTGGATTGTATTCAAGCTGACCCTATATGGCAGATTAGAACTACCCTGTTGAGTTTCCTTGGAATTCTGGTGGGTCACTGTGGGACGATGCACTGAACCACAAGGTTGGTTTGAACCAAGCTTTAAAACATGATTAAGAAAACTGAAGATGCCATCAAGGAAAACATGCTCTAAATGTTGATATCCTTGAAGTTGCCAAATTAGCATTCTTTTAAGTTCCTTATCAGATAGTTATGATACCATTTCTGGTGCTATATTTTTTTGAAACACCTGGTCTTGTTTCTTTGTGTAAGCTGAAGTTGTCTGTTTTATCTGGTGCTGTATCTATGTTTAGCTGATGATTGTATATTGGTGTATTCTTAGGCATTAACCACCTGTCTCTTGGTGGAGGTGGCTGAGATTGGATGTGTGACCACAGTTAGTTCTCTGTTCATGGTTTGTGTGGTGCAGTTCAGGGTGCACCACAGAAGTTCCAGAAGAAGAGGGTGCGATGTCCAGCACTGAACCCAAGCAGAGTAAAAGCTGTCAAGATGGAGTGCCACAGGCGTGACAAGGGTGGGGACGGGTCACACCCCAGTTTCCAGGAGTAAACAGGAGCAAGGGAGAACTGCACCCATTTGCAGACAACCTCCAACCTCGTCCTTGTCACCAGGGCACTGTATCAACAGTTCCTCACAAAAGTCCAACATGGCCACACCATATCATGACAGCCCACAGTCTGCCAGTTTTCCTCTCTCCCGCTGCTCCGTTTGTTCAGCTCTCTCTTTCAGTTGAAAGTCAGTTCACCTCTCTGTCCTATCACCTGATGCTCAGGGTTCCAGGATCACTTTCTTACTTGGTCCTGATCTCTGTTTCACTCTGTCTTCTGTGTCTTTGGGATAGAGGGCCATCTCTATAACTCTGTGCATCTGCCAGCTCTGCCATCTTGCTCAGGCGCCTCTCCATGGTCCACTTTTTGAGATTTGGCTATTTCTTAAAGACTATCATATTTTCAACAAACTAAATTGCCACATATGTAAATTAATTTTTAAAATATAAAATTCAAAGCCAAAAATACTTGTACTTAGGGTCTTTGCAAACCAATAGTCTTAAATCAAATAGCTCATAGTAGCAAGCAAATACTAAACAATATTGCTGTTTAGTTATGAGATGGTATCCACATTAAGTATATACCACATCTTGGATAAAATTGGTATGGTTATTTATGGAAAAGAAATTCAGAAATAAATTGAATAATTTAAGCATAAAAAGTTGGATTTGACATAGCATCATCTTTGTTATCATCATTAGGGCTAGGGATAAATTATCATAAGTAAAAATCAAAAGATGAAATTTAGCCTCTGGTACTATATTTATGGTGGCTCTGTAGGATAAGCACTGAACTTTGAACCACATGGTCAGGGGTTCCAGTCCACTAGCCACTTTGAAGGAAAAAGATGAGGCTTTCTGTTCCCACAAAGAATTACAGCTTCAGAAACTTAACAACAACAACTACAATTATATATGTCAACCACCCATTAATGAATTCTGAGTATTAAAGATTCTGGCAATAGCTGAAAATAGTGTTTATTATATAAAAGTGAAAATGTGATGCATGAAGCGTCTTCATCAAAGACTAACTCACTGTTGCTGTTAAGTGTCGTCTAGTTAGTTCTGACTTACAGCAACCAAGGTATATGTGGTTCCCAAAGCTGTGAATCTTTTCAGGAACAGAAAGCCTCATCTTTCTCCCCCAGAGCAGCTGGTGGACTTGATGTACTGACCTGTGATTTTCAGTCCAGTGTTAATCCTTTAGAGCCACTGCGCTCCCTAACTAGTTAGGAAATAAAAGTATATGTTATCTAATTTAGTTTTATGAAAAATAATATTTGTAACTTTAATAACAAATGCTGTATGATTTATAAAATGTTTTTGCAATAATGAGTGTTCTTCTAAATTTTGTTGTTATGTGCCGTGGAGTCGGTTCCGACTCATAGTAACCCTGTACAGGGTTTCCGAGGCTGTTAATCTTTACGGGAGCAGAATGCCTCATCTTTTTCCCGTGGAGCAGCTAGTAGTTTCGAACTGCTGACCTTGTGGTTCGCAGCTCAATTCGTAACCACTATGCTACCAGAGCTCATTTTTCTAAAAATCTCCTTAAATGTACTCTTTTGAGGTATTGCCTAGTGGGTTTATCAAATTTGGGCATCTGAATCATTCTTACACTTGTCAAACAGAACCAACATGCACAGATCTCTTATGGAACAATTTTTGTAATTCTTTAACATTGTGCTTTATGAAGCTGAGAAGTGTTTATTGAGAAACACTAAACTCACTCTTATAAAGAAAAAGAAATACCATTAATAATACATATTCTTATGCAAATATATACATAGAAGTGTATATGTAGGATTACACATATAAACAAATCAGACTCCTCCTTCTTTTAGAACAAATGGTGACCCTAAGTCACCCTGACTAAATTGATAAGAATATCCAATATGCATGTGTTGAGATAGTTGCTTGGGTGTGTGCATGTGTGATTGTGATTAGCTTTTTCTTGCCTATGGAGAAGAAAGATTTTAAACTCCTTTGGGCTAGGAGATGAATTCCTGGTTTGAATCCCAGTGAGAATCCTGTATGGCCTTCAAAATGGAGGTGACATTATGTAATGCAACATCCTCCAGCAGTACCTCGGAAAGAACCCTGAGACATTGCTGTCTGTGCAGACCATTTCTCAAGATAACATGAGCAACAACCTTATTTATTCTCCTATCTCTAATGTTACTGTGTTCAGGACACAGTAACGTTTCAGTGAATGTTGATTAAGTGAATGAATGAGCTACTGAATATTAAAACATACATTTTAAAATGGAGTAAATGAATATTTCAAATGATCTAAAAGTCCTTATTCAAAGTCAATGCAAAACTTATGAGTGATGTGGAAGAATCCCACACATGAATGCCAGACATTATAACATTTGTAACTTTAATGACAAATGCTGTATAATTTACAAAATGTTTTTGCAGTAATGAGTATTTTTCTAAATAATCTCCTTAAATGTACTCTTATGAGGTATTTCCTAGTGGGCTTATCAAATTTGGGCATCTGAATCATTGGCATATGAGCCAAAAGGCTGTAGGATAGGAGAAGGTCAAAGAGAGGATCCCCAGCTTCTCACTGCTAGTCCAGTTGAGGAGATTCTCTGTCTGATGTAGATAGTGTAGTGATTGCCACACTAAACTTCTTGAGTTAGAAGCCTGGTCCTCCTACCTGCTCTCTGGGTCAGAACATTTTAAGTAACCTCTCTGTACAGCAATTTCCTCTTCTCTATAAAGAAAATACACACAGTAATACCTACTGAAGAGATGTGATGGAGCCCTGGTGTGCACTGTAGGATAAGCACTGGATTGCTAACAGTAAAATCGGCACTTCAAACCCACCGTTCCTTCCTGGAAAGCCTACAGGGCACTTGACAACAACAGCAACAATGTGAGGGTCCTGAGGGGTCAAATGAGATAATAAGCATAGGACTGTAGAAGAATGCTGGACACATAGTAAGAACTCAGTAAAGCTTTAGGAATCTTTGTTACAAATTGTTTATAATATGTTAAATTTTTAGTTATGGAGTTGAGCATATAGACTAACTGATAGGATTTAGAATAATTTGGGATTAAAGAGAGAGAATTCAAATGAAATGTAAAGGTCTAAGGAATCTTTCTCAGGAGAAATTTAGTTTTTCATGATACATGATAAAATAAAATGCAAATCTGTTAAGAGTAAGACCCGAATATGGGCTATGATTACCCTCCTAATGATAGGGAGAAGAATTCACATTTCACCCCTGCTAGGCACCTTACATTCATAGAGAAACCTGTGAAGTATGTAATTTCCACCACAAAGTTAGGTAAAAAATGAGGTTCGGAGATTGAATAGCATTTCCAAGCACACAGTATTAGGCCAAATTACTTTTGCTATATACCAAGTCCTGATGTGACACTGCACTGTAGGATAAGCACTGGACTGCTAACCACAAGGTCTGTGGTTCAAACCCACCAGCTGCTCCTCAGAAACCCTATACACGGTGGCACTTAACAACAATATTCAAATATATACTAGTTAAAAGATGGCATAAACTCAAACTATTTTTCTTTTATTTGAAAAATGATTTGAGTTTATGCCGTCTTTTAACTAGTATGTAGTTATAAATACATAAATAGGAATACAAGTTTTTACAGGAGCAGACTGCCTCACCTTCCTCCGGCTGACTGGTTAGTGCTTTTGAACTGCCAACTTTATGGTTGTTGCTGTTAAGTGCCATTTAGTTGGTTCCGACCCATAGCGGCCCTGTATAGCAATTCCGAGGAGCAGCTGGTGAGGTTAAACATCCAGCCTTGAGGATTAAACTGACATGGCAGTCTAGTGCATTAACCCACAGCACCATACCAGGGCTCCCAATTTTATGGTTGTTGTTATTAAGTGCCATCAAGTTGACTCCACCCCATAGCGACCTTGCATAGGGTTTCCGAGGAGCAGCTAGTGAGCTTGAACCACCAACCATGTAGTTCACTTTTATATTGTTAAATGCTCTTACAGTGACCCTGTAAAGGGTTTCTGAGGAGTGACTGGAGGGCCAAATTTATAGAAAATGCTCAGTGACCTGGTAAAAGGCAGAGAGATTATTTAACATCCAGCATCTTGAAAAAGTACTAATTATCATGCTGTGGAATACTAAGATCTATATAACGGAATAAAAAAATTATTTAGAAATCATGATATTTTATGCATCATGGGATTTTTAATATACTGTGCTGCTATTTATAATGCACAGGACCATCAGTGTTTCATTCTGTTGTACATATGGTTGCTTTGGGTTGGAACTAACTCAACAGCAACAATAACATTTATAATGATAATTGTAGAAGTGATTTACATGCACATGGAATTCTTTATGCTTAGTAGGCATTAATTATGGAAATACATTAGATACATTAGAATTAGTTTTCAATTAATTTAAAACTATCCTAAGTAAATATTCAAGTATAAAGATTTAACTATATATATCATTACAATTAATTTCTTCTAAAATCACTTTGACCATCATTTTTAAGAGTAATTCAACTCATTTTCTCCACCAAAATTTTGCTGACTTAATTAATCACACTTTGATCTCTCATTCATTTTACTCAAATTATAAAATCCTAAGCATTTCTTTGTATTGATTTTATTTTGATTCACTTGTGGTTATTTTCATGATAAAAATTGATGGACTGTGTTTAAGTTCATTGAGGTTTGAGATTATATATATATATATATATATAAAATAATTGCTAAGTGTGGCTAAAAGCAATATAGTATAGAGTCATTCCTAGGAATGACTGGTGGGCTTGAACCATCGACCTTGTGATCATTGCTTTTCCCACACCAGGACTCCTTATATACATTGTTGTTATTAAGTGCTGTTGAGTGGGTTCCAACTCATAGCGACCCTGTATAGTATTTCTGAGGAGCGACTGGTGAGCTTGAACTGCTGACATTGCAGTCCAGAGCATTAATCCGCAGCACCACACTAGGACTCCTTACATACATTCTGTATACATACTTATGAGGGGTCTTCAAAAAGTTTATCATACAGGCATCGGTTCGACCTTGGTCTTCCTTATTCCTTATCTAGCTTTAGCATGCCTATGTGGTGATTGAAAATACCATGCATGGCTAGGTGCATCTTAGTCTTCAATATGATATCTTTGCTTTGTAACATTTTAAAGAAGTCTTTTGAAGTAGATTTGCCCTACGCAAATGAGTCATCTGATTTCTTGACTGCTGCTTCCATGAACATTGAATGTGGAATCAAGTAAATAAAATAATTGACAACTTAAATCTTTCCTCCCTTTATCATGATGTGGATTATTGGTTCAGTTGTGAAGATTTTTCTTTACTTTACATTGAGATAGAAAGCATATTGAAGGCTGTAGTCTTTTATGTTCATCAGTGCTTCAAGTCCTCTTCTCTTCTGGCAAGCAAGGTTGTGCCTTCTGCATATTGCAGATTGTTAATAAACCTTCCTTAGATCTTGATGACATTTTGTCTTTCATATAGTCCAGTTTCTCAGATTATTTGCTCAGCATGCACTTTGAATACCCTGATTGTGAACCACAGCCTTGTATTCTGTTCTAATCATTTCTTTGTATTGGCTTTATTTTGATTCACTTGTGATTATTTTCATGTCATAGGTTCTACATGAACACAATGGAATATTATAGAACTCCATTCTTTGCAATATTGTCAATCATTTGTTATTGTCCACACATTAGAATGCCTTTGTGTAGTCAATAAAACACAGATCAACATCTTTCAGGTATTCCTGCTAATAGCCTGGAGCCATAGAACATCAACAATGACAATTCACAATGGCCAGTATCGGTCCATTTCGGCTCACCAGTTCGGGATCATCCCTCTCCAAGTGTTTGGTTTCAGTTCTGGCAGCTTCTGGTTTTTCTTCATTCATACTGTGTACATTCTATGTTCTGATTCGTAATGGAGTTTGCAACTGTTTGTTTTATCAATATGAGTCATACCACCACAGCAAATGAAGGTCCCCAAAGTTTTACTCCTTCCATGTCATTAAGATCAACTTTACATTGAGGAAACAGTTCTTCCCCAGTGGTGTTTCAGTTCCTTCCAACTTGAGGGACACATATTCTGGCACTGGATAAGATAACGTCCCACTGTTATCCTTAAGGTCTTCACCTTAATTCATTTTTTTCCAAAAGTAGTCTGTCTTAGTCTGGAAGTGCCACTGAATTCTGTCTACCTTAGGTGATCTTGCTGATACTGGAAATTGATGGCATAATTTCTAGCATCACAGCAACATGCAAGCCAAAATTGTATGATCAATTGACAGAGGAATGGTGGGAATACAATATATAAAATCTTAAAGCAATCTTAGCACCCAGATAATTTTAATCATTTTCAAAGATAAAAAGTCAGACCGTTTTAATTCATATTTGACTAATTTATATCTAATGCATTTTAAAAAAATCATATTCAGTTTAATTTAAAGTAATTATTTAGTCTAAATAAACACCCTAAAGAAACTCTGTGAAATAAGACATTGATAGGTAGGTAGCCTGCAGGTTATAAATGAAATCATTAGTCACATTTGTAGGTAAGTCAGATCAAGTGTTAGTGGTTCTTATTGGCTTTACTTTAGTGCAAGAAAAGTGTTGAAGTCTTTTCAGTGATTGAAAAGCTATGTGAGCAGCAAGTTGCAGTGAATATCGTGAGGAATTTATTGTGACTAGGGACTAGTTCCAGGATCCCTGGTATGAGCTGGGCTGCTAACCACAAGGTCATTGGTTGGACTTCACCAGCTGATCCTCAGGAGAAAGATAAGACTTTCTGCTCCTGTAAAGATTTACAGCCTCGGTAACTCTACAGCAGGAGTGGGGAACATCCAGCCTGTGAAAGCATTCCATCTGACCCTGTCTAGGCAACTGCAGTTCCGGCCATCACAGTTTTATTGTTAATTGCTGTCTAGTTGGTTCTGACTCATAGCGACCCTATATAGGTTTTCTGAGGAGCAGCTGGTGAATTTGAACCATTGTGACCTTGTGGTTCAAACTGACCATGTGGTCCAATGTATTATCTCAAAGCACCACACCAGGAATGTTTGACGAAATATAGAAGGCTAATTATTAATTAGTGCATTTTAAAAAAATGTTTTATTGTGAATTATGTGATAGTTTACATGGGAGAACATTAGTTTTACATTCATTCTATCGTATATTGTCTCTCATTGCCATGGTTACAATCCCCTCCATGAAATCCTTCCCGCCGTACCCCCCAGGTCTTCAGCACACAGTCACTCTCCCTCTCTGAATCTAAAGTCTCCAGCTGCTCCATCGCTCCATGCCATCATCTCTGGCTCCAATTTCAGGCATCACTGCTTCTCTAGGTAGGGTCCTGTTCTCTGCTCTTCTCCCTTGATGGTCCTAGGGACCTCCACTCCTAGACTCTATCTCTGCGGCTCTGTCAGGCGTCCTTGGCTACTCTGATCCTTTCCTCGCTTGGCCCCACACAAAATGGTGGCTCCTGGAGCAGCTGAGTGTCCCGAACCAGGAAGCAATGGATTTCTTGCTTCTGCCACAAACTCCCCAGCTGTAAGTCTTCCAACCTTCTAAATATTCCTTTATATGTAGTTCAAAGTACTGGGACCATTCCCTGAGCCTTCTTGGTCCTGTATTCTGTGTTGTTCTCGGCAGAGCTCGTCACTACACTTCCACCAGATCCTCCATCTTTTTCCGGAAGTCCTAGAAGGCTAATTTTTAAGTTGATAATTTTCTATGGTCTGTATACAAGCTTGCGAGAAGTTGGGATCGACTCCATGGTGCACAGCAAACAGCAGCATCAGGGGTTAGTTCAGTCATTTCAAAGTGAGGGCAAATTCCCATAACATTAAAGGGCCCCTGTGCGTTATCTATGAGTTCAATGCTCAGAACCCAGGAACTACCTGTAATACAATAACTAAATTGCCTATATTTTATTAATACTGAATTGCCAAATGACACTAAATGTCTTTATGATAACTACACAAAGTAGTTCTATCTTTAGTGATAACAAAGTCAGAATGTCTTACTTTATCCCAGCATGCCATTGATACAGTCAAACCACATGACTTTATGCTCTGAGTGTGTTCTGTAATTTCTGCTGTGTGTGCACGTTTCCCATGTAGTTCCAACAGCCTGAAATGCCATTTTTTTCTTCTCTGCTTTCTGAAATCATACCCAGTCTTTTAAATAAAAAATGAACTCAGCATAGGAAGGTATATGGATCAAAGAAACAGCAACATCGCACACACACATACACACGCACACACACAAAATCCAGCATAATGTCAGCAATTAATCCATGTCTAGCAATAATTACACTAAACGTCAATAGATTGAATCCACCAGTCAAGAGGTAGAAAGTAGCAAAATGGATAAGAAAGCAAGATCGTACAATATGCTGTCTCTAAGACACTCACCTAACACACAACAAAAACATTAAAAATTGAAGAATGGAAAAATATTTATCAAGCTAATTGCAATAAAAAATGAGCAAGAATGGCAACATTAATCTCAGACAAAATAAACTTTAAAGCAAAGACCAGCATAAGAGACAAAGAAGATCATTATCTCATGGTTAAAGGTTCAGTTGAACAAGAGGACATAACCATAATTAGTATCTATGCTTCCAATGAAAAAGCCTCAAATTACATAAAGCAAACCTAACACAATCGAAGAAAGAAATAGACACCTCTACAATAATATTGGGAGATTTTAATACCCCACTTGTGAAAGCACAGAACAACCAAAATGAAGCTCATCAGAGACACAAAGGGACTAAGCAACACAACCAACCAACTTGACCTCATAGATGTGTACAGAGCATTCAACCAACAGCAGCACAATACACATTCTTTTCTAATGCACACGGATCATTCTCCAGAATAGACTATGTGTTAGGCCACAGAGAAATCTCCATAACTTTAAAAACATTAAAATATCCCAAAGCATCTTCTCAGGCCACAAGGTTATAAAATTAGAAATCAACACTAGGAAGATCAAGGAAACAAAATCGTAGACATAGACACCCTGCTTTAAAGCTACTAGGTGGTACAACAAATAAAAAGCAACATTAAAAAATTCCTAGAAATGAATGAAACCAAAAATACAACATACCAAAACCTTTAGTCTACAACAAAACCAGTGCTGTGAGCACAGTTTATTATAATAAAAAGCATACATACAAAAAGAAGAAAGGCCAAAATTAGCACACTAGCACACAACATCTCCAACAATTGCAAAAAGACCATCAAAGTAAAGCCACAAGAGGAAAATAAATAATAAAGTTAGACCAGAAATAAATGAGATAGAAAACAGAAAAACAATAGAAAAAAATCAACAACATAAGAAGCTGGTTCTATGAAAAGATTAATAAAACTGGCAAACCTCTGGCAAACCTAACAAAAGAAAAGAGGGAGAAGACACAAATAACACACATAAGAAACCACATGGGAGACTTTACAAAATAACCAATGAAAATAAAAAAAATAATAACAGAGTACTATGAAGAACTATAATCCAATAAATTTGAAAATCTGGAGGAAATAGATGCATTTTTAAAATGCACAACCTGCCTAAACTTACACAGAGTGAAGTAGAAAACTTAAATAGACCTATAACAAAGGAAGAAATGGATCAGGTCATCAAAAAAAGTCCAGGCCCAGATAACTTCACCTGAGAATTTTACCAAGCGTTTAGAGAAGAGCTGACATCTATTCTACTGAAACTATTCCAGAATATTAAAAAAGTGGAAAACTTTCTAATACATTTTATGAACCTCATTTTATAACCCTCATACCAAAACAAGAGAAGGGCATCACTAAAAAGAAAATTATAGACCAATATCCCTCTTGAACATAGATGTGAAAATTCTCAACAAAATCATACCTAATAGAATTCAACAATTTAGCAAAAATATACTGTATCAGGACCAAGATGGATTCATACCAGGGATGCAAAGATGGTTCCTTATTAGAAAAACACTCTACATAATTTACCACAAAATTTTAAAAAGGGCAAAAACCACATGACTATATCAATTGATGCAGAAAAGACATTTGACAAACTCCAGCACCCATTCCTTATAAAAACACTAAACAAAGCAGAAGCTGAAGGAAAAGTCCTCAGCATAATTAAGAGCATATATACAAAACCAACAGTCAACATCACTGTCTCTGGGGAGACATTGAAAGTATTCCCTTTGTGAACAGGAACCAGACAAGGATGCCCGTTATTGCTACTCCTATTTAACATTGTATTGGAAGTCTTAGCCAGAGCTATAAGGTAAGAAGGGGAGATTAAAGGTATCCAAATTGGCAAAGAAGAAGTAAAACTCTCTCTGTTTGCAGACAATATGATCCATACATAGAAAACTCCAAAGACTCAGCAAAAAGCTGCTGGAAATCATTGGAAATTTTAGCAAAGTGGCAGGGTACAAGACAGTATACAAAAGTCAGTTCAATTCCTGTCAACTAATAAAGAAAGCTCTGAAGAGGAAATAAGGAAAACAATATCATTTACAATAGCCACCCAAAGGATGATATATTTAGGAATAAATCTATTAAGAGAAACAAAAGACCTATATACATAAAATGGCAAAACTCTACTACAAGAAACCAGAAGAGATTTATAAAAATGAAAGAATATACCATGCCCATGGATAGGAAGACTTACATTGTTAAAATGCCAATACTATCCAACACAATCTGCAGATATAATGCAATCCCAATCCACATTCCAACAACATTCTTTAAAGAGATGGAAAAAATGGTCAGTAACTTTATTTGGATGAGAAAGAGACTTGGGATAAGCAAAGCACTACTTAAGAAAAAGAACAAAGTGGGAGGCCTCTCGCTTCCAGACTTCAAAACTTACTACAGGGCCACAGTGGTCAAAACAGCCTGGTATTGGTACAATGAAAGACACATTTAGATCAATGGAACAGAATTGAGAATCTCAAAGTGAATCCATCCACACATAGTCAACTGATCTTTGACAAAGAGCCAATATACATTAGATGGGGAAGAGATAGTTTCTTCAACAAATGGAGATAGCAAAGCTAGAAATCAATTTGCAAAAGAATGGAACAAGACCTATACCTCACACCATATATGAAAATGATCTCAGCATGTTTTAAAGATCTAAAGCTAACTCCCAGAACTATAAAGATTATCAATGAAAAAATAGGGACACATTTAAGGGCCCTAATATATGGCATACATAGACTATCAAACATTACAAAATGAACACAAACAAGAAAGAACAAATTAGGAGACTGGGACTTACTAAACAGTAGAGCTTTATATGCATCAAAAGAATTCACAAATAGAGTAAAAAGGGAACCCACATACTGGGAAAAATCTTTTGCAATGACATGACACATCATACAAGGGACTAATCTCTAAAATTTATAGGAAACTACAACACATCGCCATTTGAACTGCAAGGTCAGTGGTTCAAGCTGGCCAGCTGCTCCTCGGAAAACCCTCTAAGGGTCCCTATGGGTTGGACAGATATTACATAAGTTCATTATTGTAAAAACCTAAGAAAAGATTTCCATACTAAGAATAATCATCTGAGGGTTACTAGGGGCAGGAGGGAGGGGACAGTAACTTGCAGGTCAGGGAATAGACATATATATTAACTCAAGAGACAGGGAGGGCAATAAATAGGGTGAGGGCAATACACAAGAAGGGAGAGGACTGTAAAGTGGGAAAGATAGGGAAAGATTCTGGGAGGCATACATGGGCTAAATGGAATAGAGGTGGCCTGTGATGTTTGCACAGCCTTGGAATAACAAGTCTCTGTGATATAGGGCTCGAGACACAGGCTGAAGGAGTAAAGGAGAGGAAATACTGTTAAGAAGTTTGACTTTTCAAAAGGACGAAGATACGACCATTATTGTTAAAAGCTTAAGAAAAGATGTACAGACTCGAAGACGGGGTGGAATTCTCTGGTGGTTACCATGGTTGGGAGAGAGAGGACAGTAAAGCACAGGTTGGGAATTGTAAAATCAAGCTTGGGTGAGGAGGAGGGCAATATATAAGGAAGGTGAGGGCAATGCACAATTAGGGAAAGGGGAGTGGAAGAACAGAGAAGATAGGGAAACTTGTAGCAAGGTTTGCATGGGCTAAATGGTCAGAGCTAAATAGTAATGTTTACTCAACCTTGGAACAACTGGACTCTGTGATACAGGGATCGAAGCATAATCTGAATGGGTTGTTGTTATTGTTAGATACCATTGAGTCTGTACTGAATCACAGGGACACTATGCCCAGCAAAATGAAACACTGCCGTGTCCGGGGCCAATCTCACAATCACTGCTATATTTAAGCCCACTGATGCTGCAACTGTGCCAATGCATTTTGATGAGGGTCTTCCTCTTTTTCTTCAACCCTCCACTTTACCAGATGATACCTTTCTCCAGAGTCAGAACTATGATAGATGACATCTGGTCATCCTGGCTTCCAAGGATCACTCTGGCTCGACTTGTTTCAACACACATCTATTTGTTTTTTTAGAAGTCCATGGTACTTTCAGTATTCTCTTCTAACACCATAACTCAAATGCATCCATTATTCTACCATCTTCCTTATTCATTGTCCAACTTTCACATGCATATGAAGTTACTGAAAATACCGTGGCTTGGGTCAGGTGCACCTTAGCTTTCAAATTGATGTATTTGGTCTTCAACACTTTAAAGAGGTCTTGTGAAATAGATTTGCCCAATGCAATATGTTGTTTGATTTGAGTACTGCTTTCATGAGTGTTGATGGTTGATCTGTGCAAAACGAAGTCTTTGACAGCTTCAATCTTGTCTTCGTTTATATGGATATTGCTTATTGGGCCAGTGGCAAGAATTATTGTTTTCTTTACATGGAGGTGTAACCCGTTCTGAAGTCTGTGATCTTTGATCTTCACCAGTAAAATACTTTGAGTCCTCTTCACTTTAAGCAAGCAAGATTGTATTGTCTGCATATCACAGGTTGTTAATGAGTCTTCCCTTAACCCTTATGCCATATTTTTCTTCATATAATCCAGTTTATTGGATACTTTATTCAGCATACAGATTGAACAAGCATGGTGAAAGAATACAACCCTGGAGCACACCTTTCCTAATTTTAAACCATTTGGTGTACCCTTGTTCTGTTTAAACAACTGCCTCTTGATCTACATACAGGTTCCTTATGAGCACAATTAAGTGCTCCAGAACCCTAACTTAACCACAGTGTTGTCCATAGCTTGTCATGATCCATGCAATCAAAAGCCTTTGCATAGTCAGTAAAGCACAGGTAAACATCTTTCTGGTATTCTCTGCTTTCAGCCAAGGTCCCTCTGATATCAGCAATGCTGTTGCTCATTCCACATCCTCTTCTGAATCTGACTTGGACTTCTGGAACTTCTCTGTCAATGTATGTTTGCAGCCTTTTTTGTATTACCTTTACTAAAACTTTACTTGCATGGGACATTAATGGTATTTTCTGATGATTTCTTCATTCTGTTGGGTCACCTTTCTTTGGAATGGACACAAATATAGGTCTCTTCCAGTCAGTTGTCCAGGTAGCTACCTTCCAACTTTCTTGGCGCAGATGAATGAGCGCCTCCAGTGCCCCTTCTATCTTCTTTTGATTCCTTTTGCATCATTCAGTATTTTGCCCATGGTGGTGGTGGAGGGTGGTGGTGGTGTGTCTTGGAGTCAGTTCCAACTCATAGCAACACTGTACAAGGTTTCTGAGGCTGTAAATCTTTACAGGAGCAGAAAGTCTCATCTTTCTCCCTCAGCACAGCTGGTAGTTTTGAACTGCTGTCCCTGAGGTTAGCAGCCCAATTTGTTACCACTGTGCTATCAGAACTCCTTATTTTGCCCATAGAATCCTTCAATACCTTCAGTAAGTCAAGGTTTGAATTTTTTCTTCAGTTCCATTAGCTTGAGAAATGCTAACTTCAGATTTTTGCACGTTTCATTATAATATTTGACTCTGTCTTCTCGAGTTGACCTTTGAAACTTTCTGTTTAGCTCTTGTACCTTCTCACTTCTTCCATTTGCTTTAGCATCTCTATGCTGGAGAGCAAGTTTCAGAGTATTTTATGACATCTATTTTGGTCTTCTCCTTCTTTCTTGCCTTTTCAATGACCTTTTGCTTTCTTCCTGTATGGTGTTCTTGATGTCATCCCTCAACTCTTCTGGTTTGGTCTTTTTTTCTAATGTATCAGATATGTTCTTCAGATGATCTTTAAATTCAGGTGGGATATATCCAAGGTCATATTTTCACTCTAATAGATTTGTTTTCACTTTTTTTAGCTTCAGCCTTAAATTAAATATAAGCAATTGATGGTCTGTGCCACAGTCTGCGCTGGCCTTGTTTTGGCTGCTATTGTGGAGCTTTTCAGATGTAATCGATTTCTGTGTATTCCATCTGGAGAGGACCATGTGTATAGCTGTCTTTTACGTTGCTTAAAAAAGTTATTTGCAATGAAGAAGTCTTGCAGAATTCTATCATGCAATCTCTAGCATCATTACTATCATCAAGGCAATATTTTCTAATTACTGATAGATCCACTTTGTTTCCAACCTTTTCATTCCAATCTCTAATAATTATCAATATCTCTTGATTGCGTGTCTAGTCAATTTCAGACTGAAGAAATTGATAGAATTCTTCAATTTCATCATCACTAGCTTTAGTGGTTGGTGCATAAATTCAAATAATGGAAGTATTAACTGTTCTTCTCTGTAGGTGTATGGATATTATCTTATCATAGATTGCATTGTACCCCATGACTGATCATCATAGCTCTTTGTGATGATGACTGTAACACCATTTCTCCTCAATTTGTCATTCCCAGCATAGTAAACTATGTGTCAGATGCCAAATGGTCAATACCAGTCCATTTTAGCTCACTAATGCCTAGGATATCAATGTTTATATATTCCATTTCATTTTTTGACAGTTTCCAATTTCCATAGATTCATACTTCGTACATTCCATGTTCTGATTATTAATGGATTTTTACAGCTATTTTTCTTCATTTTGAGTTGTGCCCTATCAGCAAATGAAGTTCCCAAGGGCTTTACTCCATTTGCATCATCACAGTCAACTCTACTTTGAGGAGGCTGCTCTTCCCCAGTCATACTTTGAGTGCCTTCCAACCTGAGCTCATCTTCTGGTACTATATCTGACAATATTCTGGTGCTCTTCTTCATGCTCCAGTATATAGTATTCTGGTGCTGACAGTGTTCCACTGCTAGTCATAAGGTTTCCAGTGACTAAGTATTTGGAAGTAGCCTGTCTCTCTTTCTTCCTAGTTTGTCTTCAACTGGAAGCTTATCTGAAATCTCTTCACTGTGGGTGACCCTTTAAAATACCTATGACATAGCTTCCAGAATCACAGCAACACACAAGCCACCATAGTACAACAAACTGACAGATGAGTGGTTATGCCACCCTGAACACACATGAACTCTTTAGATCTCAGAAGCATAAAAGGGCTGGGCCTGCTTATCTGAATGGGCGAAAGCGGGGAAGTGATGTTAAGGTGATTTTGGAAACCCTGTACACGGTAGCTATGATTTGGAACCATCTGGATGGCTAACGAGTCATCAAACAGAAGTTCAAATGTGGATTAAAATCTTCCAAAATGATGTGTTATGAGGCAGCTACAGTGCAATTAACATAGAAAATCAACAGACATTCATGGGGCCTGCTCACATTCTGAACAAGCTACACTCCAGATCAGTTTCTTAAAATGGTTCTATGAGCTATTCAGATTATTCTCAGTACAGGTATGGGCAAATGAATTCTTTTTTTTTCCCACTTGTTAATAGAATTTACTTTAATGAAACACAATTTTAGTTTAAATAAAGATAAAAAGATTATTTACTTGACTATTCTATTTATTAACTAAAGGTAATATTACATTTCTCCTGCATCTTAAAGAGGAGGAACGCTGTGGCTCTGGATGATAAGCACTGGATTGCTAGCTACAAGGTCAGTGGTTTGAGTCCCCCAGCTGCTTCATACGAGAAAGATGAGGCTTTCTGCCTCTGCAAAGATTTATAGCCTTGGAAACCCTATACAAGGTCTCCATGAGTCACAACTGACTTGAGGGCAATTAACAACAACAGTAAATATCTTAAAGAATGCATGCAAATTCACCCTGTTGGAAATAATAGAAATGACCGTTTATAAATTTATGACCGTGTTCTTTAGGAGTAAAGCTTCTTAAGGAATTAAGGAGGATTTACTGTTAGATCTTTAATATACTTACAGGTGCATGCAAATTAATTTGGGTATCTTGATATCAATCACTGTGCACTACACTGGTTTACTGAACATAAAACGAGTCAAGCTAAATGCTGTTTTCTTAAGGAGACTAGATATCTCATAAAAAAAAAAAATCTTTTTGAAGCTGAACAAGTTTTTGACTTAATTCTCTGCCATAATCCTGTGATCCAGTGTAAAATTGGTTGATCTATTTAAATGTACAATGTGATCATTAGAGAGGCTATAATGAAAGGCTTGTTTATTGGAATCCATCACCATCTTCTGAGTCCTGTTGGTGTTGTAGGATCAGCACTGGAACGCTAGCCACAAGGTTGGTCATTTAAACCCACCAGTTGCTCTTTGTAAACTCTATACAAGGTCGCTAGGAGTCAGAAGACCCTCAACACCTCTTAACAACATCACCATCTACAGTGGTTGAGTATGCAAAATGTTGATTGTAATATATTGCAATATATTTTGGCACTTAAGAAATGTTATAATCTAATAAATATTATAAGTAATGATGACAGTAATCATTTGAAAAGATACACATTTTGTGTTTAATTCAGTATCTCATGAGACTTAGACTACCTATCTCATCCTGAGTCCACTGAGATGCTCTGAAAATTGATTTTACAAAATGACAGGCAGTTCCCATTTAATTTTTCTACTCAAAAACTACGGGTTCTGAATCACTGAATGTATTGTAAGAATAATGTGTCAGCCAAGCTGAGCTGGGGAAAAAAAAAAGAAACAGACTCAATGTCCTACTTAGCTATCTTTAATGATGTTATGTTTCCTGTTTTTTTGTTCTTCAATAATGTAGGGAAAAAATGACAAAAATGCCTCACGACGCTTTAGAATTTCTAGCAATTAGGAATTCATAAACATCTACAATCAAACTTGATATTTTCTCTTTACAATCTTGTCAAACATTGGGAGGTGTGAACATGGAATAAAATAGGTCAGTGGGTCCTCATGAAAGAAATTTAATTGGCTCCAATAGAGGTCACCCATGGTCAATTAAATGATCAGGGAAAACTACCTAATTATTCTTGTAGACCTACTTAATACTGGCTGAAATTTTCTTTCTTTTGGAAAAATAAATTACCTGAAACAATGGAAAAATACTTTATTTAGAGTCCAAATGTGAAATTCTCACCTCTAACAGCAGCTCATAATGTACTTCCTTTAGGCGGGACTCAACCATGAGTTTACTGACATTAAATGCCAGCTAACCCTATTTTTGTAATTTCTTTAGCAAAATGTCCTTTCAATCAAAACAGCATGGAAATAGCTCAGCAGAGATTGCATTAGAAAACAGACACTTTGCTTGCTTAAGTTATACCTTCCTGTATGTCCTGGACTTGGGCTTTAAACCCAACTCTTTCTGTGTATGATGTAAATTCTGGAAACATCATTTACTCTAGATCTAATCCTTAAATACCCCTGGAATCTTTGTAAATAGGGCACTGCCTCTGGGCTTCTGATTTCAGAGACCACAGGAAGGCCCTCATGCTAGTGGCTGTTAAAACATCACCAAATAGCTCTTTTTCTTTAAGGATTATAAAATTGCTAGAATGCTAATGCCTAAGGAAAATAGTCCTTTAAATTACCAGTCATTTACACCTAAGGATAGATGAATAAACACTGCTAATTGTGAGGCTTAAGGCAAGAGTAAAACTGAAAGGCAAGTGTTCTTACCTACAAAATGGAATAATCATAGTATTTACTAGTATTGTGAGCTATTACTATGGAGTTTTTGTGGGGATTCAATGGGAAAAATGCTTATTTTAATACCTTTCAAATGGCGCTTCACAAACCTAATGTGTTTATGAACCACCTGGAGCCCTTGTAGCATAGAACTGCCCTAGAGTTTCCAAGGCTGTGCATCTCCATAGAAGGAGCCTGCCTTATCCTTTTATACAGTGACTAGTGGATTGAAACTCCCCACTGTTGTCATCCACAGTGCCATCAGGGCTCCTGGAGAACTTGCTAACATGCAGATTATTATTGAATACCTCTGCATGGGGTTTGATAATTCACCCTCTTAGCAAGTTCCCAGGTGATCCTGAAGGTGCCCCTGTGCATCACCCTTTGGGTGGCAATGCCTGAAGCAACTCAAGTCTGAAGGTAATAACACCAAAACCACTTTCATTCTGTTGTTTCCAATTTATAGCAGCAATCCCTAGGGTAGAGTAGAACTGCCCCCGTAGGCCTCCCAAGGCTGTAATCTTTCCACAAGCAGGCTGCCTCATCATTTTTGTTTGGAGCAGCTGGTGGGTTCAAACTGTTGTTCCACCGTGAGTCAGAAAGAATTCAACTCAGAAAACTTACAGATCAAAGTTTACTGCCGGCAGCCGGAGTGTCAGCTCAGGCCCAAATCACTTTGACCCTGAAGTGAGGAGGGGAAGAGGATTTTATACAAGAAACACAGAGCCGCAGTTAGAACACACAGATTTGTCTTGTCTGCTGGGGTGGTAAATTCTAGCAGACCCTTATCCTGTAAGTGGGAGTAAACCTACCAATAAACCCTTATCTTGGTTGTATGGATGGGCTAAATTTAATCCTGTTTGTTCAGGTGTCCTTGGGTCATTCTGGCCTTCAAGGTTTTTCTGTAAGAAGTTTATTTATTATTTTTCCATAGGATGAGGTGGGGGGAAAAAGGGAGCAGGGTGAACTATGCTATAATATTTCAAATGGCAAATGGGGGCTGTTAGTTATACAATATTTCAAATGGGGGCTTTTAGTTATACTATAATATTTCAAATGGGAGTATTAGTTATACTATAACAGAACTGCCAACCCTTCTGTTAGGAGTCAAGTGCTTAACCAAAAACATCTTTCTTTGGAAAACAATTGTTGTTGTTGTTGTTATGTGCCGTGGAGTCGGTTCCGACTCATAGCAACCCTGTATAGGGTTTCCGAGACTGTAAATCTTTATGGGAGCAGAAAGCCTCATCTTTCTCCCGCGGAACAGCTGGTAGTTTCGAACTGCTGACCTTTCTGCTGGCAGCCCGATTCGTAACCACTACGTTACCAGAGCTGATTTTACTTATAACCTGAAGTACTTTGAACCCTTAGACTTAAAAGAGTGTGAATGCAGTTTATTCCAAATAAAATCTTATCAATAGTTTCCCAGAGTAGGTTTAGGTGCCCTGGTAGTGTAGCGGATTATGAGTTGGGCTGCTAACTGCAAGATCGCAGTTCGAATGGACCTGCCACTCTGTGGGAGACAGGTGAGGCATTTTGGTTCCTATAAAGGTTTACAGCTTTGGAAACCTTATATAGGTTCAATGAGTCTGAATCAACTCATGGCACGCAGCTACCACTACCAGCCGAGTATTAGACGCTTGGTCTCAATGACATATTCTAAATATTTAAAGTTACATATTATTTCTCATTGACATTTAACTCAGGTTGGCCTTAATATAATGGAACAGAACTTAGCCCAGTTCTGTACCATCCTCACGTCTTTTCCTTTACTCTGGTAGACTTGTGATGAAAATGACATGGGTATTTGCATTATGCACTGAGAAACTTGAGACTTTGTTTCTATCACTTTAATTTTTTTTTTCCAGAGATGTTTTTAGCAACTCTTGAGCTATGAACCCATAATTTGACACTGATACTCATTCTCTTGATTTGCAGGGAGTTTAATCACGAATCTTTTCTTACTCTCCCTGTCATCTTGTCATGTTCATACCCTTTCCTGCTTGGCAGTTTTCATCAGATCTGTGAGGATGGGAAATAGGCTTTCAATATCATCTCTGAAAAATGGACTTTCTGGGGAAATACAGTTTTATCCAGCATATTACAGTGATTCCTTTATAATTTAGATGTTTTACTGTAGTTATTGCCTACCAGCTATTGCACTAGCATGATGGCTTGCTTGTGAGCTGACCTAATTCCCCATTTCTGAATATACTACTCAGAGAAATTGAGAAATCCAAAGAGGCCGAACCTGGGAAGAACAGTGGATGGAGTAAGAAGTGAAAGGAAGCCAAGTTTTGAGTCCTTTCACTGCTACTGTACATGGGTGACTTCTCTAATTACAAAGAAAGTTACAAGGATAACATGAAAAATAAATAGAAACATTCTTCATTGATTTGTACGTATATATCATTAAAAGTAACATGGGAGATTCTCCCCTTCAATGGCTTTTACTTTGAATTTCAATGGAGGGGTCCATCTCATTGTGGTCAATAACTCATCAGTCTTAAAAGCTGATCACAGCATTGGCAAAATGATGGTTTCCTGACCATCAAAGTTTTCCCAGAGGAGAAGAGAAAATACAGCTTCCACTTCCTAACATTTCTGCTTACAACAAAGGAGCATACTTTTTTGTCACTTAAAACCTTGAATTGACAATCCTCATACAGTTCTCCACAAAGAGAACTTTCTCTTTTTTTGTTGTTTTTCTGGCTTTCATTACTATTTATTGTTAGAATACCACAAGTAATCTGCCAAGCATCAAACCAGTAGCCATCCAGAATGGCAAGGAACCCATTTCTAACCCCGTCAAACCTCTTTCACTCTCATTTCTTTTTATACTTTTTTCTTGCTTCTGTTGGTTTAGAGCACCCTTCAAATAGCATAACTGTGAACATTTAGAAAATAGCAGATGCTATATGTTATAAATTGTGAAAAAATAAATCACTTGTGTCATGGTTATTAGATAAATTTTCAGTATAATTTTGTCTATTGTCCCTTGGAAAGAGGTTCAGTACAGTAAATGTTTAACTGCTTACTTATGCTGGAACTTGTACTTCATAAAGGAAACATCATAGAATATTGAGTGTTACAAATTCCAAGAGATATATGTTGTACATTCAGTTTTTAGTCATCTACAACATTTTAGATTATCTGGAAATTTATTTTGTTTAAGTGAAAACATAAACTGTGTTTGAGATAAACAAAAAATGGCATACTGTTTTGCCTTCTTAAAACTAATTGTATATTCTTATATTTGGTAGACAAAAGATACTTAAATAGAAACTTTGAACTACATTTCTTTTATTCACATGTGTTCATGGATTTCTGTCTTCTCTGTTTTACCTTTGGGTTTCTTTATATTTAGAGGAAATTCTGTTTAACATCATAGTTGTTTGACTCAAAATAATGATAGGGAAAGACCAACTATAGTCACAGAGACTCTGGTGGTGGTTATGTGCCGTGGAGTTGCTTCCATCTCATAGAAATCTTGTATAGGGTTTCCAAGGCTGTAAATCTTAATGGGAGCAGAAAGCCTCATCTTTCTCCTATGAAACAATTGGTAGTTTTTAAGTGCTGACCTTGAGGTTAGCAACCTGTCTAAATGGTTTGAAATTATAAAAGGTGTATGGCAGGGTTGTATCCTTTCACCATACTTATTCAATCTGTATGATTAGCAAATAATCCGAGAAACTGGATTATATGAAGAACATGGCATCAGAATTGAAGGAAGACTCATTAACAAGCTATGTTATGCAATGACCCAACCTTGCTTGCTGAAAGCTGAGAGGACTTGAAATACTTTTGAAGATCAAAGACTACATACAGCCTTCACTATGGATTGCACCTCAAAGTAAGGAAAATGAAGCCCTCTCAACTAGACCAATAAATAACGTCATGATACACAAAGAAAATATTGAAGTGGTCAAAGACTTCATTTTGTATGGATCCATAATCAGTATTCATGGATGCAACACTCAAGACATCAAACAACATATTGTAATAGGCAAATCTGCTGCAAAAGATGACTAACATGCTCCTGGCCCAAGCCATGGTAAATTCAGTCACCTCATATGCATATGAAAATTGAGCAATGAATAAGGAAGACCTGAGAAGATCTGATGCATTTGAATAATGGTATTAGAGAAGACTATGGAAAGTAACATGAACTACCAGAAAAACAACCAAATCTATCTTGGAAGAAGTACAACCGAAATATACTCCTTACAAGACAGGATGATGGGACTGTGTCTCTTGTTCTTTGGACATGATTTCAGGGACATGCTACCTGGAGAAGAGCATCATGTTTCATAAGGTAGAGGATCAACTAAAAAGATGAAGACCTCTAAGGAGTGAGCAATAATGGGCTCAAACTTAACAACAATTTTGCGGAAGGAGCAGTACGTGGCAGTGTTTCCTTTTGTTGTACGTAGGGTTGTTATGGGTCAGAACCAACACAGTGGCATCTAACAACAGCAACAATAATATACTGTTCTTAAAGAGTTGTGGTAGGACTTAATGAGCTAATGTATATAAGATATATAGCATAGCTTCTGCCATGTGTTTTATGCATAAATATGGCTATATTATGTTAGACTCCAAATCATTTTAGGTTCAAGATCCAACTTGCTTGTGAAAGTCTTTTAGTCTCTAGCTTAACATCACCAAAGTATTTCTATGATTTCCTTAGTACTCAGAAATTAGTTCAGACCCATCACTTCTGTCACTGCTTCTACAGAATGCCTCGTCTTTACCCTTCACAACTCTGGCTGGATAGTTGGTCTGGAGCCATCACTGTGCATTCTGCTAAACCTGCAGGCAGCTGGTATTTCAGATCTGGACTAGAGGAATTGAATTCCTTTTACACATTAGTAGATAGGTGCTGAATGTTACAGAAGAATGGTGTTTTCCTTACATTGCATTGTTAAAGGGGGTACCCCACAGCAAGATTGGAAGGAACCCAATCTACATATTGTAAGAAGACTCATATTCTTTTGTACAGATAATCTTGCTAGTCTTCTGAAATACATGTATTGCCTGACTGGCTGGGCCTTGGAGAGTCAAGGGATTTTCTATTTTCTACCTGGACCACTTCTTTCATTAGTTCTTGGGTCCTGTTGCAGAATCTGGCTCATTGTGATAGACTTCACTGTTGTGGCGAATTCTCTTTCCTAGGCTAAATAAAACCTAATTTTTATCTCCTCCTCCTTCCCTTATTGCAATTCATCAAGCATATGTCTGAGCCATGATTTAAGATACAAGTCAAATTTTCACTTTCCTCAGCCTCTATATAAATCAATCGTTATGAATAAACATCTTAGGGGGAGGAATTTCCGTGGACTTATGTGTATCTCAAATCCCATTCTTGTATGTCCTATTACAACATCATCATCATTATTGTCATCAACTTAATGTTATTGACAAACGTTGTTTACTAATAATTTATAAACAAAATATGAATACGTGGACTTACCTTAATAATAATTTAATAGATAGTAATGAATTTATTGGGGAGTGCAGTAGCTCTGTTGGATAATCACTGGACTTTGAACTTCAACATCAGCAGTTTGAGCTCACTAGCTGCTTCCTGGGAGAAAGATGAGGCTTTCTGCTCTCTCAGAGATTTATAGTCTCAGAAACCCTAAACAGGGTTGCTAAGATTCAGAACAGACTCCAAGGTACTTAACAACAAAAACAACAATGAATTTTATTAATAAATAATATATCATATTTTTAGATACTTATAAGTGTGGCACTGTAGAATAAGTACTCAACTACAAGGTCAGTTTGAACCATACGTTTGGTGGTTCAAATTCACCAACTGCTCCTTGGAAACCCTATACAGGGTTTGGTTTCGCTATGGGTTGGAACTGACTTAATGGCACTTAACAACCACATAGTGAATGGGATCTCATTGTAGAGAAAACAAAATTACAGACCAACTGGACCAGTACATAACATTATGATAAATGGAGGAAAGGTTAAAGTTGTCAAAGGCTTCATTTTCCATTATGTAAACCGCAAATTCAGCAGTTCGAAACTGCTAGCTGTTCCACAGGAGAAAGATGAAGCTTTCTGCTCCCATAAAGATTTACAGCCTCTGAAACCCTGAACAGGGAGGGTCACTATGAGTCGGAACCAAATCCACAGTACATAACCTCCACCACTGTCAGTATCAGTAATCAAGGAGACAGCAGTCAAGAAATCAAACAATATATTGCATTAGAAAAATCCTCGGTAGGAGACCTCTTTAATGTGTTAAAGAGCAACAATGTCAGTTTGAGGACTAAGGTGAGCCTGAGCCAAGCTATAGTATTTTCAATAGCCTCATATGCATGTGAAAGTTGTACAGTGAATAAAGAAGACCATAGAAGAATTGATGCATTTCAGTTATGGTACTGGAGAAGAATAATGAAAGTACCCTGGACTGCCAGACAACCAAACATAGAGCCAGAATGCTCCTTAGAAGCCAGGAAGGCCAGATTTTGTTTCTCATCCTTTGGACATTTTATCAGGAGGGACCAGTCCCTGGAGAAGAACACAATGCTTGAATCAGCAGAAAAAGAAAACCCACACAATGAGGTGAATTGGCACAGTGACATCAGACAGGGGCTCAAGAGTAACAGTAACGGTGAGGATGGTGTAGGACCAAGGAGTGGTTCATTGTGGTGCATAGGGCCTCTGTCAGCTGGAATCAGATCAACAGCATCTAACAACAACAACATAGCGAATGGGAAAGAACATTGGCCTTGAAGCCAGGAAAGCTGAGTTACAGTCTGGCTTGCTACTTACGAGTCCAAATAAGTTATTTGCATTTTTTGACCTGCAGTATAGGATCAGTGAAGTTATGGTGTAAATTTGGGGTCCTGGTGTGGTGCCTTAGGATAAGCACTGGATGATGAACCACAAGATTGGTGGTTTAAACCTACAGTTGCTCCTTGAAAACCCTATGCAGAGTTGTTAGGAATCAAAACTGAGTCCACAGCACTTAGAAGATGATTGTTCTAAGAACTAGACGATATAACTCTATCAAGTTCCTAGCATACTGACTGATTCACGTTGGAGCTTATATCTATTTTTACGTAATACTTTTCACTGACAGTTTAGTTCTAAGAAGTCATTGGTGGATTAGGCGGCAAGTGGTTGAGGAGTTGAGAAAGTAGGGGGTGCAGACATTTAGAGGTCAGTGGTTACTGGTAGAAGCAGGCATTGCTTCTCCTCACAAAAATACCCTGTTCTGCCAGCACCCTATTATCTTGCCCCTCTTTCTAGTCATTTGAGTCCTTGTAAAATACCATATATTCCTCTTATTTTCCATTCATATCCTCCATGCTAAAGATGTTTCAGGATCATGTAAATATGGTCTATGTTTAATTAATGGAGACCCTTTACTGAGCATGGACAGCAGAGTGGACAGGAGGACAGGGAGAGATGACCCGTTCCTTGGCAAAGCTGCAGAGGTTTGCCTCTTGATGTTATCTTCCTTTTCTAACCCAACAGGCCCCCTTTCTGTCTGACTTAAAACACAGGGTTATTGGCTTCTTTATTGCTATATTTTAGGATTCCCTCCAGGAATCTTGGTGGCACAGTGGTTAAAGTACTCACATTGGCCTACAGGAGACAGATGTGGCAGTTTATAAAGATTGAAACTTGGAAATACTATTCTTTTCTATCCTAAGGTGTCATGATGTATTGGAATCTACTCCATGACAATGGGTTTATGATTCCTTCTACACTTCTAAACATCCTGGTGTGGTGCTGAGGGTTAATTCACTGGACTGCAAGGTTGGAGGTTGAAGCTTATCAGCCAATCCTCAGAAACCCTAGGGTCATGATGAGTCGAAACTGACTCAATGATGCTTATAACAACAGCAAACACTTCTAACAAAACGGAGAGAAACATTGGCCGTTACACCTTAAAACAGGTTTAAGTTATTCTGATTCCTTTCCTAACAATATTTACATTTTGAGGCTAAAGTTAAATTTGGGGGTAAAACATTTTGCTGTTTAGTAAAGTTCATCGGCTATAATGTAAGTGGTTGGTACTCTTATCTGTCCTAAAAGCAACCTTATCAGTGACCCCTGACAGGTCAGTTCCAAGCAGAGCGCTCACGCCCTGTGCCAGGCCTCAGTCAGCCTTACTCATTTTAAATATCAACAATATTTTGAACATCTCCAGCTTTCTGAATATATTTTTGTTTGTTTCACTGTTCAGTATGTAAATCTAATAATGCTAATTATTCTGCACAGTGTGTTTGTATAAATATTTCAATAGAATATAGCCAGAGTGAATTATTAATTGCTGTAAATGAAATATCTTTCTGAACTGGTACATACCACCTTAGCATAAAAACATGAAACTTTTAGACAGATGACTGAAAACAATCCACACATCATTCTGAAGTATAATAAGCCCTGGACTGCAAACCACAAGGTCCGTGGTTCAAGCCTGCCAGCTGCTCCAAGGGAGAAGGATGAGGCTTTCTGCTCTCTTGAAGATTTAAAGCCTCAGAAATGCTAGCCATGGTCACTATGGGTCAGAACATAACAAAAACAACAGAAATTCTGAAGTTGCTCTGAATAAAGAAAGGCTCCTTTGTTTGTAAGGTAAAAATTTAAGGAGATGATCCAAATGTTATGGCTGAAAATAATCAGCCATATTATCATTCTGTGTATGAAGATCCTGGGGCATGCATTTCTAGAAATTAGATATTAAAAAGAAACAAATTAGTGGCAAATTGCCAGTTTGTTTTCTGCATTGAGACTTAGTTTACATGAAGTGGCAAGCATGCTCTTATGTGTGTGTGTATTACTGTTGGTGGGGCACAGAAGTAGGCATTTCTATCAAAAGGTCAGAATGAGGTAGGCTCCATCACAGGACCACAGGTGGTACTGGAGGTGGGAGTCAGCCCACACTGAAGAAGGGAGGAGACGCAATCCACGACTCTCAAGATGCCATTTGGGTGGCACTGTAAACCCTACTGCATTCCAATAACTGACCCATCTCCCGGACTTGGGCTAATACTCAAGATTTCCCTTTTACTTGACTGTTCATCATGAAGAATTGGAGCAGAACTCTTAGCTCATGACTTTAGGGCACCCCAAGCACTCTAAGGGACCACCACATTGGGTTTACACACATAGAGATTGCTATTCTCTGACCATCTCTACTCACCGATCAGCTTCAAACACTCCTCTGGGCATTGGCTGACAGATGTGCTCAAATACATAAACCGTTTCCTGTCAAGGAGGCCTGACTGGTAATTTGGAAATGGGAAGATGGCCAACCCTTTCAATCTTTTGAAATCCCATAGGGAGTTTTTGACATTAACATTTTGGCTCTCAGCTCCAAAATTCCTCTTGTGTATCTGGATGCTATCAGATTGGTTTAAAATGTTGTCTTTTTAGAACCTGGGTTATCAAGTGTCAGCCAAGTCAGTTTGGGAGACATAATTGTTGCCTCATAAGTGGAAACATAATAAATGTATCTGATTTGGCACTGTGATCAAGTAGACACAAAGAATTCATTAACCTCACCACAAATTTGTTTACAAGCATATTGGGAGCCTATTAATCCTAGACAGATTTCCAAAATGATCGTAAATTTCTCATGCTGTCTCTGATTGAATCTTTTATAAATATAACCTTCACTAGAAATTTATGGGGAATGTTGAATTGTGAATCTTCCTTATCTAAAGACAGAGTATAAGAGTATATTTTGAAAGAAACATGCTAACCGTCTACAGATTTGACATCGTGAAAATTTTGAAATAATCAAGTTTATTAAAGGCATTTTGCTGCAACCACCTGGGAGGAATCTTCTCAAGAGCACAGCTTTTTTATTCTTATGACTCAACCTCAGAATCAGTAAAAAAACCCAAGCAAACGAAACACTCCAACCATTTGCCTGAGTCAGACAAAAGTCATCTGAATACAAGTTTGCCGGTTTATGTGAGCCCAAACTCTATAGAGAAAGGCAATTACAGGTCCTGCCAGTGAACATAAATTAGTCTGGTTTACAACATAGATTGTGAATAATTTCTTATTTTTTGACTTTCACATCATTCAAACAAGGTCCTAGTTTATTTTTGGCCCACTTTCTTCACTTTTTGACTTCCTCAGAAGTCGGCTAATATCAATTCACATCCACCCTGCACTAAGAAAGAAAAATACTGTAGGCATGCCAAATAGTGACTTGATGTCCAGCAGTCATGGGCTGGAATCCTGCCTCTGAATTAGGAAATTGCATGGATTTGGGAAATCACATGATCCTACAGAGTCTCAGAATTGTCAGCTGTAAAATGGAAGCAAATCTACCTCCCTTGCTTAGTTGTTAAAATCACACATGGATACCCGGGAGGATGATCCCTGGCTCATACTAGGTTTGAATAAATGTTTCTTGATTCTTCTAAGTTTTCAAGCTAAGTGAACATCACCTGAGACTTTTTTTTTTTTTTTTTTTTAAGAAGGACAGCCCTATTCACAAACACTGGGGTGGTGGGGGTGGGTGGGAGGGAGACACACAAAAAGTATAAATCAAAATTGTATTTGAACTTTCAGTATATTTGATCATCCTTATTAAAGGTTGTCTAATTCCAAATCAAAACTACCAGTTGCTCCGCAGGAGAAAGATGAGGCTTTCTGCTCTCATAAAGATTTATAGCCTCGGAAACCATATACAGGGTCGCTATGGGTCGGAACCGACTTTACGACGCTTAACAACAACAACAACAATTCCAAATATTAATTTCTTAATGACATGGTCACTCCATACAATAAACACTGGGCTATGAACCATGAGGACCAAGGTTCATGCCCATCAGGCTCTGGTTGTTAAGTGCTGTCAGGTAGGTTCTGACCCGTAATGACACTGTATTGGGTTTCCAAGGAGTGACTGGTGAGCTTGAACTGCCGACCTTATGGTTTAAACTGCTCCTTGGAAACTCTAAACAGTGTTTATTGTATGGAGCCACCAACTCTGCAGTCTAGCACTTTAACTCACAGCATCAGACCAGGGCACTCTCTCTCTCTCTCTCTGTATATATATATATATAGATGTCTGTTCATCTATCCATCTATCCATCTATCGCTATCTCTCTCTCTCTCTCTCTATATATATATATATACACACACACACACACACACACACAAATATATAAAGGAACTCTGGTAATGTGTGGTTACTAGTCAGACTGCTAACCCCAAGGTCAGTGGTTGGATACTATCAGCCATTGCACAGGAATGGAGGAGTAAGAGTGGGCTGGTGCCTGAAGGAGCAGGGGATGGAGAAGCTGCCTTTCTCAGAGCTCATGAAAACTGTAAAGTATATTTAGTGACTTCCACAGGGTGAGAATGCAAATTTGTTTGTACTTCAAGGTCGGTAGTTCAAGCTCACCAGCTACTCCTTGGAAACCCTATACAGTGTCACCATAGGTCAGAATCAACTCGACGGCACTTAACAACAACAACAACCACATAGGGTGAGGAGGAGTCCTGGAATGGCAGTATAGGATGAGCACTGGACAGCTAACCAAAAAGTTGGTGATTCAAACACATCAGTCACTCTTTGGAAACCCTATACAGGGTCACTCTGAGTCAAAACCAATTTGAAGGCATACCACCACCACTACTAAAACACCAACATGAGGTATGGAAGTACTGATCCATGAATGTTCATAGGATCCACAAACAAATAGGAAGCTTGCAGGAGGTGGACTGAAAGAAACAAATTTCCTCTTCCTCCTCCAGCTTTGAAATCTCTCTGTAGTTCCCCTATTGACAAACTTGAATTTAGAGAAAATTGAGAGAGAAATGTGGTTTGCAAAGTCCCTGCCTCAACATAACAAAACAGAGTATGGAAGAATATATTTGACACTGGGAAATAGTGGGTTTTAACTGGTACATTTAACTTCTGTCTTATATTTCTTAAATCCAAATTTACTCATTCCAATCATACTATCTAATGTATTTGTGCCTAGACATTTGCATATATACTATATTACCATATATTCATTTTGTATGAACTAATTGACTACGCAGAGGCTTTCGATTGTGTGGATCATGACAAGCTATGGACAACATTGAGAAGTATGAGTATTCCAGAACACTTAATTGTACTTCTAAGA
>NW_006408547.1:3864185-3865647 GCF_000296735.1 Chrysochloris asiatica | reverse complement strand
TGAGGTTGGCCCAGGATCGAACATTGTTTCGTTTTGCTGTGCATGGGGTCGCTATGAGTCGGTTCCGACTCGATGGCACCTGACAACAACAACAATTCAAGAAATAAATTCAAGCCTTTCCTTGAAATATTAAAGGATTCTGTGGGAAAAATACTGAATGATGAGCAAAAGAAGAGGGAAGGAATATACAGAGTCACTGTACAAAAAAGAAATGGTCAATAATGAACCATTTTAAGAGGTAGCATATGATCAAAAGCCAATGATACTGAAGGAAGATATCCAAGATACACTGAAGAGTTTGACAAAGAACAAGTCTTCAGGACTTGATGGAGTACAAATTGAAATCTTTCAACAAACTGATGCAATGCTGGAAGCACTCACACATCTACGTCAAGAAATTTGGAGGAAAGCTACCAGATTAACTGATTGGAAGAGATCCGTATTTGTGCCCATTCCAAAGAGAGGTGACCAAACAATGCGGAACTCATCAGACAATATCATTAATATTGCGTGCAAGTAAAATTTTCTAAAGGTAATTCAAAAACTGCTGCAATAGTACATTGTTGTTGTTGTTGTTAAGTGCCGTCAAGTCGGTTCCGACCCATAGCGACCCTGTACAGGGTTTCCGAGGGTGTAAATCTTTAGATTAGCTGTGGTTATTTCTGACAGTTTTATGTGTGTATGTAAACATGCTTCTTTAGTTCCATTGACAGGGAACTCTACCAGTGGTTCAAGCCAGATTCAGATGAGAAGGTGGAACAAGGGCTATAACTGCTGACATCAGAAGGATCTTGCATAAAAGCAAAGAGTACTGGAAAGATATTTACCTGTGCTTTATTGACCTTGCAAAGGCTTTAGATTGTGAGGATCCTGACAAGCAATGGACAACATTGCGGGAGAACGAATATGCTGATCATTCAATTGTGCTCTTTCGGAGGGCTAATGGTAATGTGAATCACAGTAGTTATCCAAGTTCTTCCCATCTCCCATTATACTACTTACAAAGGCAGTGCAAGAACATCAGGAACGTGCCCATTGTATTCAGTGCCTAGAATTTTTTTTTCAGTGTCTTATTGTGAATTATGTGATAGTTTACGTGGGAGAACGTTAGCTTTACATTCATCGTATTGTATATCATTTCATTGCCATAGTTACAACCCCCTCCATGCATCATAAAACAACCAAAGGGTATACCCAGCAAGCCTGACCCGTCAGCAAACAGCCCTTATCCCTTTCTGGATCTAGAGTTCCCAGCCGCTCCATCTCTCCATGTCATCATCTCTGCCTCTGTCTCTGGCAACACTATTTCTCTGGGTAGGGTCCCACACTTGGATCTTTTTCCCTGATGGTCCCAAGGACCTCTGCTCCTGGACTGCAAAGTCAATCACTCCCCTCCTTTTGCTACAAAACGTCTACCTTTACATTTCCAACCCTCACAATCAATCTTGATAACAATTATACA
>NW_006408547.1:3860586-3863135 GCF_000296735.1 Chrysochloris asiatica | reverse complement strand
GCACTTAACAACAACAACAACAACAACAATGACTTACTGATGTGGTGCTGTGGGTTAATGCGTCAGACTGCAAAGCTATTTGAACTGCAAGGTTGGTGGTTCAAGCTCACCAGGCGCTCCTTGGAAACCCTATACAGGGTCACTTTGAGTTGGTACTGACTCGACAGCACTTCACAACAACAACAAATGACTTACTGATGCGCACATCACTGTGATGAATCCAGTTATAGATATTTGCTCTGTGGATAAGGAGGCTTGCAGGAGACAAAGCTGGATACAGCCAGGTTGTATGATTGGAGAATCCATTACTTAACTATGTCACCTCCCTCCAGGGAGCTGCCTCCATGACTCCACTGTCCCAGAACCTATTCTACCCTCTAGGCCTGGTGAGACCCAAAGCTCAAAGCTTTTCGCAGAGACTTGTTAGTAGTTTGGCCTCAACATTGGCCCCACCCAGGCAGACTTTAGGCCCAGTTTGGCTCACCTGGGAATGTTCTGAAACTCTATGCATTTCTTCCAAGATCTCTCGAGTGTTTCTTTCTTTCCTCTCTTCTCACCCCACAGCCGTTTGTATCTGCAGAGCCTCATGTTTCATAGGAGATTGTTGTTGTTATTGTTAAGTGCTGTCCAGTTCATTTGGACTCTTAGCAACCCTGTGTAAGTTTTCCAAGGAGTGGCTGATGAATTTGAACCACTGACCTTGTGGTCCAGTGCTTTATCCCACAGCATGGACCCAGAATAGGTGCCCACTCTCGCCTCTTTAATGCACAAAATAACCAGATAGTAGAATTCTTCCTATTGTCATAAATGTGAAACATCAGATAATGAGCTAGTCAGTTAACAAGGAGTGTTATTATTGCATACCTTGGAGTCAGTTCTGACTCATAATGACCTGTCTATCGATTGTTATTGTTGAATGTCTTGGAGGTGGTTCTAACTCATAGTGACCATGTATACCAGTTGTTTTTGTTACATGCCTGGGAGGTGGTTTTGACTCATAGTGACCTTGTGTATCAGTTGTTATTGTTGCATGTCTTGGCATTGGTTCTGTCTCAGAGTGATCCTGTGTATCAGTTGTTGGCCTTCTCCAGGAGTTACATGCTCTGATAGCTTATTATAAATACTGTTCACTTACCCCACACTTTCTAGGTAGTGAATATTACCTGTTTTATAGACATTGTGTGGCACCGTAGGATAAACACTCGACCTCAAGGTCAGTTTCAACTACAAGGTTTGTGGTTCAAATTCACCAGCCACTTCTGGGTAACCCTATACAGGGTTTGGCGACACTTAGCAACAACAACATAGACATGGCAATTGGCTTCAGAGACCTTGGGGTCTAAAATGGCAAGTTAGTAAATCCCTTTTATTTCTTATTATGTCTACTCTCTTACCGCTGTAACTGTCTTCTAGAAACAACGTAGAAAACAGACTCATTGCTTGTGAAAGTTTTGGGTTTTTTTTGTTATTGTTGGTTTTTGTTGTTGTTGTTTTGCAAGTAGAATTCCTCATGTGGCACTATAGGATCAGTACTGGACTGCAAACCACAATGTTGTCAGTTCAAACTCACCAGCTGCTCCTTGGAAACCCTACACAGGGTTGCTATGGGTCGACACCAACTTGACAGCATTTACCAAACATCAGTAACATAATTGACAGATTGACACAGTAATTAATGGAAAGACTCAATGTTGTTGTTGTTAGGTGCCATCAAGTCATACTGATGCATAGCGAATCTGTGTCCAACTAAACAAAACATTGCCCAGTCCTGGACCAACCTCACAGTCTTTGCTATACCTGTGCCCCTCACTTTTGCCACTGTGCCAGTCCATCTCATTGGGGTCTTCCTTTTTTTCTCCAACCCCCCACTTTATGAAACCTGACAACATGTCCCAAGTAAGAGAAACAAAGTTTGGCCATCCTGGCTTCCAAGGAGCACTCTGGCTCTACTTTTGCCAACACAGATCTGTTTGTCCTTTTGGCAGCCCATGGCACTTTCAATATTTTCCTCCAACAACATAGCTAGACTGCATTAATTCTTGTACGGTTCACTGTCCAACTTTCAATGCAAAGGAGGTTATTGAAATATCATGGCTTGGGTCAGGCACACCTTAGTTCTCAAACTGACATCTTTGGTCTTCAACACTTTGAAGAGTTCTTGTGCAGCAGATTTGCCTAATGCAATACGTTATTTGAATTCTTGACTACTGCTTCCATGAATGATGATGGTTGATCTGAGAAAAACTAAGTCTTTGGCAGCTTCAATCTTTTTTCCATGTTTAATGATGCTTTTTATTGGTCCAGTGGTGAGGATTTTTATTTACTTTACATTGAGGTACAACTCATACAGAAGGCTATAGTCTTTGATCTTCATCAGCAAGTATTTTAAGACCTCTTCACTTTCAGCAAGCAAGGTTATAGCATCTGCATATCACAGGTTGTTAATGAGTCTTCCTCCAATCCTGATGCCATACTTTTCTTCACACAGTCCAGCTTCTTGAATTATTTGTTCAGCATACAGATTGAATAAGTATGGTAAAATAATGCAA
>NW_006408547.1:3857718-3860401 GCF_000296735.1 Chrysochloris asiatica | reverse complement strand
ATGAGGCTTTCTGCTCCCATAAAGATTTATTGTCTCAGAAACCCTATATCATGTTTGCTTTGAGTTGAAACCAACTCAACAACACTTAACAACAGTAATACTTCTATATTGCATATATAAAATTATTAGCAAAACAATGTTTGTTACAAGAAACAATTTTCGAACTTAACTGTTTTGTCTTTGAGTGCGTTATCTATCTAGTGTTTTCACAAGGCTATTTGTATATAGTAATCACCCAATACCTGAATACAGTTTTTCAACAGGCTCTCTCATTATTTGCACTTCAGGTATGGCAAATGGAATTTCACAGCCCAAGAGGAAAATGAGACAAGGTCCAAAGAATGACAACTATTCCCTGAAAATTGCCAAGTATACGACTTGGACACAAAATAAAACAATACTTTCATATCTTTACAGTGCAGAAAATTAAAGAACCACTTAGAAGACAATGCCAGTATTCTAAATGAACTGAAGCAATTATATAATTGATAAATCACTTGTCTCAGCCACTCAGGAAATGAGACTTATCAAAACTGCCATTGTTTTTAATTCCCACAACTTCTGAGCGCCTATGAAGCAGAATCATTTTTGAAGAGTTGAATATGTGATGAACATTTGTTCATACTCACCTTAAATAACACTGCATCTTTGTTAGAATTGAATGCTACATGTAAACTTTCTTGAAAGTAAAACTTGGACAAAATATGGAACCCTTATGTAGTGACACTGACGAGGAAGGCAATTTAGTGCTGATTATTAAACTTAACTTATGTTTTCTGTTTGTCAAGTGCCATCAAGTCGGTTCTGACTCATTGCAGCCTTGTATAGGGTTTCTGGTGAGCGGTTGGTACGTTTGAACCACTGACATTGCAGCTAGCAGTATAGTGTTTATCATACAATGCCACATCAGGACTTAAAAAGCCACTAAATATATTTACATCATTTTTTATAACATTTTACACAGATGTGCTAACATTGCGGTGCCTGAGAGGAAACACATCTTGCTGAAATAGGCACTTTGGATGTGAGCTCTGTCTTCCTCTGTCTAAAATAGCAAATGTTGGTTGAATGTCTGCCAGTGCCCTCTTCTGGACAGATTGTGTACATTTCAGTCTCTAATAGACCATTCAAATTGCAACATCAGTGGTTCAAACTCACCAGCCACCTTGGAAACCCTATACAGAGTCGCTATGAGTTGTAACCGAATCCATGACATTTAACAACAGCAACACCATACAAATGAACAATTTCTTAACCTCAGAGAATGAGCTAGAATGCAGTTTTGGTTTACTGTAAACATAAATGACATTCTATACTGATGTGGCACTGTGGTTTAATGCGCTGGACTGACTACAGTGTCGGTTTGAAACTTAAGGTCGGAGGTTCAAGCTTACCCATCACTCCTTGGAAACCCTATACAGAGTCGCTGTGAGTCAGAAGTGACTCAATGGCACTTAACAACAATAATATTCAATGGAATCTCTGCAGATATTTAAAATATATTGGAACTTCTTTAGTTCACTTAACTCTAAATTTAAAGAGTATATTCTGGATTCAAATGATACAACTATTATGGAAGAAAAACAGATTTTAGACATATTTCCATCAACTCGACTTACAGCAAAATGGATTTGACCATTATTAGCCTGTTAATGGAAGCAGAGTATTTTTTTAAATAAAAACTTGGATCTAAACTATGGCTGAATGCCTCAGTATCCTAAAATGTGGGAAATGTGTATTAAAAACTATCTACTTTGTACAATTACAATGAGGGTTACACGTGTTTATACATGAAGCCCTATCACACCTGATTTCCAGTGAGTACTTTGACTTATTGACCTAACATACCTGTTATAATAATGAATTACATGACTTAATCTGTCTCTATCCATATAAAGGAGTCCTAAAGGGTAAGTACTGAACCATAAGGTCAGTTTGAACTGCAAGGTAAGAGGTTCAAACCCACCAGCCATTCCTCAGAACCCATATATAGGGTCTCTGTGAGTCAGAACCCACTTGATGGCGCTTAAGAACAACATTCATATAAAGTGTACCATTAAAAAAAAAACAAAAAAACAATGGCTTCCATTAGGAAATATGTGCTAAATGTTTGATTTTAGAATTTCGTATCTATTCGTGGTGGTGGTGATGTGCCGTGAAGTTGGTTCCTACTCATAGTGACCCTGTATAGGGTTTCTGGGAAAAGAAAGCGTCATCTTTCTTCTCTGAAGAACCTGGTGGACTTACAGTTAGCAATCCAATGCAAAACAAACTATGACTATTGTTGTTAGTGCTGTCGCTAGCTTCTGACTCATAGCAACCCTGTATAGGGTTTCTGAGGAGCAGCTGGTGGATTTGAACTGCTGACCTTGTGGTTCACAATCCAGTGCTGATCCTACATTGCCACACCAGGAGACACCTATGCTGTTGGTGGTGTTGAGTGCTACTGGTGGTGGTGGTGGTTATGTGTTGTGAAATAAATTCCAACTCTTAGAGACCCTGCGGAAGGTTTCTGACTTTGTAAATCTTTACAGGAGCAGACAGCCTCATCTTTCTCCTGAGGAACTGTTGGAAATACCAGTAGGGCCCATTAGATGTATACATAATCATGGGAAATAAAATAGAAAACTCTCTATATAACACTGTATATAGAATATGTATATAGAATAATATGTATATAAAA
>NW_006408547.1:3843490-3857490 GCF_000296735.1 Chrysochloris asiatica | reverse complement strand
AGTGACCCTGGTTAGGATCTCCTAGCAGTGGCTGGGGAGCTTGAACCACCCATTAGCCCTGTGGTTCAAACTGACATTGATCACAGTGTAACCCACAGCATCACCAGAATGCTGTTATATATAGCTAACCCAGGTAGTATAATGGATTGTGAGCTGGGATACTAACCAACATGTCAGCTGTTCGAATCTACCAGTTGCTTCTCAGGACAAAATATATATATTATGTATACATACACACACAGAGAGAGAGAAGAAAGTCCTGGTGTGGCACTGTGGGATAATGACTAGCTAACACTTACAACAGCTACAGCAATACTAAATATCTATCTATCCATCCCTGGAAAAGACATTATGCTTGGTAAAACGCAGAGTCAGTGAAAAAGAGGAAGACCCCAATGAGATAGATTGACGCTGTGGCAACAATAGTAGGTTAAAGTGTAACGGCAATTGTTAGAATGGCACAGGATGGAGCAGTGTTTTGTTTGGCTGTGCATAGAGTCACTATGAGTCCAAACTGCCTTGACTACACCCAATATCAACAGCATATACCTACACATGTATACAGATGCATGGAGCTTATGTATATATTATTTTCCAATGTTGTATGTCAAACCTTGTGAACTAACTTTGATTTTATCAAGAGAAAAATACTGTAGTGATGTATCTTAACCATAAAACTTGAAAATATATAATTTTTAAGATCTAAATGTTACTCTATACCTAGAAGTTGAAAGGACAGTCTATTTTGGTTTGCTTATTTTTACTTAAGGAGTCCAGGTGTGGCTCTGTGGGTTAAGGACTGGTTTGGAAGGTCAGTTTGAACCATGTGGTTGGTGGTTCAAGCTCACCAATCACTCCTTGAAAATGCTATAAAGTGGAGCTGTGAGTCAGACCAACTCGAAGGCACTTAATATTTTTATTAATTATGGAATAAGTTATTCAAGTCATGCATTTCATAGTATCTTGCTTTTTAAAACATTATGCATATATATGATAGATGACAAACTGAGGTCCACTTCTGTTAAAACGAAATTAAGGATTCTCTTGGATTGCCAAACTCACAATTTTTTTAACGTCTCCAAACTTGGTAGTGACTGTTTTAAAAGTGCCTTTATTAAATATGTTGTTGCTATTGTTGAATGCTGTTGAGTTGATTCTGACACATAGGGTTTCCAAAGAGCAGATGGTGGGTTTGAATTGCCAACCTTGCGGTTCACAGTCCAGTGCTGAGCCTTTCTAAATTTTGACAGAATATCAGGAGAAACATACTCTGGTTGATTTCCAGTTGACGTCTGTGTGCTAACTCCAGGCTGTCAAGAGACAGACCCAAACAAGAATGGAAAAGTAACCCTAATCTGTTTCTGTTCTGTGAAAAGGAATCATCATTCCAAATTCATAGTTCTGATATGTGTATTAGATCATAGGTTAATTTTCAGTATTATTTAACCATTCCTTGGCAAACCTACATAGAGTTGCCATGAGTCTGAAGTCACTCATTGGTACTTACTAACAACAATATGAAGACATAAGACAGACATTATAGAATGTTTCCTGTACTTAGTTCTAAAGGATGTTTGGTAGTTTAGTGGATTACAAGCTCAGGTTCCTTATGGCGAGACCAACTAATGGCAGGGCTAGGAACTCTGCAGGACAAAGATGAAGCTTTCTGCTCTTGGAAAGATTTACAGCCTTGGAAACCCTAAACCAACTCCCTGGAACATAACCACCACCACCACTGTGTTTATTTCTGGGAGTGCACTGTCTCTTACTATAAGCACTGGGCTGTGAACCACAAGGTTGGTGGTTTGCTCTTCAGGAAAAAGATGAGGTTTTCTGCTCCATAGGAAACCCTATACAATGTCACTGTGAGTCAGAACTGACTTGATGACACTTAACAATAAAATACTTATTTCTATGGAGCCCTGGTGGCACAGTGGTTAAGTCCTCAGATGCTAACCAAAGGTTGGGGGTTCAAATCTACCAGGGACCCCATGGGAGAAAGATCTGGGGGTCTGCTCCCATGAAGATAACAGCCAGTGAATCCCTAGGGAGCAGTTCAACCCTGTCCTACAGTATCTCTCCCAGTAGGAATCAACATGTAGCAATATCCTTACTTCTGAAATTCACATTTCCCATCTGTAACATGGTTGTTGTTAGTATTGAATAAATTGATGTGTGTGAAATGCCTAGTGTAGTGCCCCACATAAAGGCACAGAGTAGGTATATAGGCAATTCTAATACCTTTTTCCTTTTTGTATCCTACCTCAGTTTTTCCATGTTTTGTGTTAAGAATTAAGTGAAAATTTTCTACCTTAATCTTATGTTATATGCTACTCTATTTGCAAACACAGGAGAATATTTTTAACTCTGTAGACTAACATATGACAAAATGCTTCAAAGATAATGTTTAGGTAGAGGTGGTGGTGGTTATGTGCCATAGAGTTGTTTCCGACTCACAGTGACCCTGTACAGGGTTTCCGAGGCTGTAAATCTTTATGGGAGTAGAAAGCTTCAGCTTTCTCCTGCAGAAATGCTGGTAACTTCGAACTACTGATTTTAAGGTTATTTGTCAAGGAGTCATATACATTGCATTAATTTTATATCTGTTCGTTTTGTTGTTATTTCTAATTTTATTCAGAGTCACTTAAATTCTCAGCTATAAAATGAGTAAGATTTGAGGTAACACTCAAATATGAGTCTCAATTCAATGTTAGTTGAAATTAACAAATTGCATTGAAAGTTGAGATGCAACTTTAGCTTAAGATTTAGCTTAAGAAAAGCATTACCATTAAGCCTTGAATCTAGATTTTTTGTTAGCACCACTCAAGAGTCAGAGGTGTCCTAACTGCTGAGTAATCTCTACTTGGGTTTTCACAACAGTAGTGTATCCTTTTCTCCTGCTTTAGGGACCCTGGATAGTAAATGAACACCAAATGACCATTTATTTTCAGCTGAAATTTAATAGAGCCACAAAAATAGCAGAGGCCTACTTCTCAAGAAAGCTGCTAAAACAAAATGCCAGGAATGAAAAATAAAGATGTTTCTGTTTTGACCATTTCTTCATATTTTCCTCTATTTAAAAAAAAAAAAAAAAAAAGATAGAAGGATTTTCATCTCAAAAATTTCAATACAAATTTATTGACGGTTGAGTGTTGTGGATATTCTGTTTTAGCAATTCTGATCTCTCAATATCCAAATAAGAAGTTTGATTATTGGGTCATTCCACTGGCTTGTATGTTCCCAAACTATTCACCCCATCAGAATACATTTGTGGGTGTTGTTATTAGCAGTCATTGACTCAGTCCCAACACACGGAAACTCCATGCACAACAGAACAAAACACTGCATTGCATTAATTCACTATCACCAAGACTGGTTGTGATTCACTGATTTTAGGAGTAGATCACTGGGCATGTTTTTAGTCTGTGTTATCCAGAACCTCCACTGAAAGCTGTTCAGCACCAGGTTTCACGCAAGCCTCCATTGACGGTGATGGCTGCACATAGGTACACTGGCAAAAACTTTGCCTCCTACATAGAAGAATTCTGACAGCAAGTACATTTCCTATGGCCTCAATAAAAAGAACAATTCCCTGGGATCATAAATTGTCAAACTAGTGAACTAGCTTTTACTGATCTGAATGTAGGAAACTGTCATTTTTCCATATTTGGTATTGTTGTTAGTGACTTTCAAGTCATTTCCAACTCATGGTGACAGTATGTACTACAGAGTGGAACAATGCTCAGTCCTGCACCAGGCTCACAAACATTGCTATATTTGAATTCATTACTGCAGCCACGGTGCCAATCCATCTCTTTGAAGGTGTTTCTCTTTTTCACTGACCCTCTACTGTATTAAGTATGCTGTCCTTCTGAAAAGACTGGCCTTCCTAATAGCATATTGTATGTGAAATGAAGTCTCCCCATCCTCACTTCTAAAGAAGTACAATCTGCAGAACTTGTTCCAATATAGATTTGTTTGTTTTCTAGAGGCAGCTTATGGTATATTCAATATTCTTCAGCAACACTGTAATTCAAAGGCACCAGTTCTCTTTAGCTTCCCTTATTCATTGTGCAGCTGTCACATGGCTATGAAGTGACAGGAAATACTTCATATTTTTCATGAGCTCAGCTCAGGCAGATTTAGTCCTCAGAGTGCTTTTAAACACTTTAAGAAGGTCTTTTGCAGCAAATATGCCCAACGTAATATGCTCTTTAATTTCTTGACTGTTGCTTTCATGGGCATTGATTGTAGATTCAAGTAAAATAACATCCTTGAAAATTTCAATATTTTCTATGTTTATCTTGATATCACATATTGGTCCCATTGTGATGATTTTGTTTTCTTTAAATTGAAGGCTGTATAGTCTTTGATCTTCATCAATAAGTGCTTTGAGTCCTCTTTCAGCAAGCAAAATATGTCATCCGTATATGTTGTTGTTGTTAAGTGCCATTGTGTCAGTCTAGCTCATAGTGACACTGTATAGAGTTTCCTGAGAGTAGCTAATGGTTTTGAATCAACTTTGTGGTTAGCAGTCCAGTGCTTATCCTACAGAACCACACTAGGACTTTGCCTGTAGCAGGTTGTTAATAAACCTTCCTCTAATCTTGATGCTGTTCTTCAAATAGTTCAGCTGCTTGAATATTTGCACAGCATACAGATTGAACAATTGTAATAAAAGCTTACAATCCTAACACACATTTTTCCTGATTTAAAACCACTCAGTACCCTTTGTTTCTCTTCAGATAACTGCTTCTTGGTCTATATACAGGTTCTGCATGAGCACAATTAAGTGTTCTGGAATTCCTGTTCTTCAAAATGCCATCCATAATTTGTTATAATCTACACAGTCAAGTGTCTTAGGTGCTAAAAAACAGGTAAGTATCTTCTAGTATTCTGTGCTTTTAGCTAAGATTCATCTGACATCAGCTCTGATATCCCTTGCTTCATGTACTCTTCTGAATCCAGCTGGAATTTCTGGTAACTTTCTGTTAATGTATTACTACAACTATTTTTAAATTTTCTTCTGAAACATTTTACTTGTATGTAATATTCATGGCATTATTTGATAATTTCTTTGGAATGGACAAAAATTCGTATTTCTTTAAGTTGGTTGACTAAATAGCTGTCTTTCAAATTTCATTTGATGGTACATCCATTTGTTGAAACATCTCACTTGGCAGTGAATTGATCTCTGTAGCCTTGTTTATCTCTCTTGCCTTCAGTGCAGCTTGGACTTTTTCCTTCAGTACCATGGACATTTGATCTTATATTAACTCCTGAAATGGGTGAGCATTGACCAATTCTTTTTGGTTTAATGACTGTCTGTATTCCTTTCATTTTCTTTTGATGCTTCCTGAATGTCATTCAATACTTTGTCCATTGAATCTTTCAATATTGCAACTTGAGGCTTGAATTTTTCCTTCGGTTCTTTCAGATTGAGGAATGCTTAATGCGTTCTTCTCTCCTGTGCTTCTTTTCCTTTGTTCTATTGGTATGGTGTATTACACTGATTGGTTTTCTAGTGTTGAAATATCACTGCATTCCTGGAATAAATCTCACTTGGTCATGGTGTATACTATAGGATTCTGTTGGCTCGTGTTTTGTTGAGAATTTTTGTATACGTATTCATAAGAGATACTGGCCTGTCTTTTTTGGACACTTTGTCTGATTTTGGTGCTGCTCCTTTTGAATTCTCTTTACTTTGTTTCAAATTTGGTCAGTGGTGTTTCCCATGAGAATTTCAAGAGCTGCTGAAGTTACTGACTAACAAAGGATAATTATTGGAGTCTTGTGGGAAACTTTCACTTAAAAGAAAAAAAAAATCAGAAATTGAGATTTTAGGAGAAACTGGGAACTAATGTTATTGAGTTGTTGTTGTTGTTATGTGCCATCGAGTCGGTTCCGACCCATAGCGACCCTGTATAGGGTTTCCGAGGGTGTAAATCTTTACGGGAGTAGAAAGCCTCATCTTTCTCCCACGGAGCAGCTGGTAGTTTCGAACCACTGACCTTAAGGTTCGCAGCCCGATTCGTAACCACTACGCTACCAGAGCTCCTTAATGTTATTGAGTATATGGTTGATTTTGGTTATGTGCCGTGGAGTCAGTTCCAACTCATAGTGACTCTGTATACGGTTTCCGAGGATGTAAATCTTTACAGGAGCAGAAAGCCTCATCTTTCTCCCGCAGAACAGCTGGTTGTTTCGATAATCACAATAACCTCACTTAAAAAATCAATCCATCTAGTATGTTAATGAATGAGTTCACACTGAATGACTTTCCTAATTCAGGGTGCCTTTCTCTTGTGTTGATTTTGATTATAAAGTAATCTGGAGAAAGCATCTTCAAAGCTCATCCTGTTGCCTTTTTTTTTCTTTTTTTTCTGTTTGCTTTAAAGAACTTCCTGTTTCCTTTGACTCTAACTCCTACATTTATTTATAAATTATTTACCTCTCAGTGTGGGAGCTAGCCATTCTTCTTTGTGTCCCAGTCTGCAATGGTCAGCAGGTGACACAAGTCATTTTCATCACCAGTCTGTACAATTGTTCTCCCTGAATCTCTAAATGTTTCCAATCGTCCTCCTAACTATTGAAGGAAACTTACGTCAGAGTGCTAACCGTGGCCGTGGTGGCAATGGTTATTCTTGTTATTAAGCACCATGGAGTCCATTCTAACTCACAGGCACAAAATAATTTGGTGTGATATTGATAAAAAGAAAGGTGTCAAGAGTGATTCCAAATGTCTTGACTTCAGTCAGTGGGAATTGCAATCTGGACAAAGAAATCAAGTCAAGCGACTTTATAGGAAAATTCATTCCTTTAAATGATTCAATTAAATGATTACGTGTGACGCATTCCAGCAGATGACCCAGTTATTTGGATTTGGAACATGTGTGCTTATTAGTCAAGGCATAGGAATTTTTGGATCTGTTTTCCTGGGGTTTTCCTCTCATTTCCTCTATCTCACTCAGTCCTGGATTGAGCAGAAACCAGGGGCCATCATGCTAGGAGTTGTTACACAGTTCTTTGCAATTGTTGATTTGTGATTATGACTTTAGCTACTGAAATTAATGAGAGACCGTCTCTGAGAGAAGATGAACTACAGCCATTTGGAAAATGCCAGTTCAGTTTTGCCTCTTAGCATTCTCTTCTTTGCTGAATACAGTCTAACAAGAGAGGCACAGAGTTCAGCCTTTTTATAATGCTAAATACTACCTTTGTTGAGGCCTTGCTGAAGTCTAACAAAACTGAAGGACACTTTATTAGTATTTTTCCTTTTAACAGCAGGGTGGACATATTAATAACATCAGCATATGGATTTGTGGTTTCTTTGTCTTGGCTTATTAAATAATTATAACTAATTTATAGAACAATTGTCATTCTAAAGATTTCAATTTTAAAAAAAAGTTCTGTATTCATATTAGTGTGATTCCATTTATAAGAACTGAATCTGAAACACAATATTTTATACTTAGAAACTCCTTCTAGTTATGCTTGTATACTTTGTGACATTCACGTATTCAACTTATACATAGATCTGTGTAACCTTACCTGAAAGTTCTAACAAATTTTAGCAGTCAGATATTACCCCCACATATAAAAAACTTGGTAATTTTACATGAAAGATAAAGACATGCATTCATAATAATGTAAATAAGTAAACATACTTCGGATAATGGGAGCTTAGTGGCTCCATAGAATAAACACTGGACTGAGACCCACAGAGCTTGTGGTTCAAGTCTACCAGTTACTCCACAGATGACACTTTCTGCTCCCAAAAAAGATTTATAGCCTGAGAAACCCTATACAGGATTGCTGTGATTTGGAACCAACTTGATGATACTTAAAAACAACTTAAGATAGTTACATGATAGCTAGGTGAGCATGTTGAAATCACAGAATGTTGAAACATGAGCTTCTATTCAAATTGATAATTAAGTCATAATGAAAGAGGATCAAGAATGAAAAGTGGCAGTCCACTGAAAAGTTGGTGGAAAATACCTTTGGGGACATTTTGGTTAGAGTCTATGCATTTCTCGGGATGAGTAATCACATACAGTTAAAAAGTATTAGGTAGAGACGACCAAAATACCAGTCTTAGTGAAGGAAAAAAAAACAAAAAACAGGAAAAGTCCTAATAGTGAAAGAAAACTGGATACTAGTCCTGGTGTGGTACTGTGGATTAATGTGCTGGACTGCAAAATAGGTTTGAACTACAAGGTCGGTGGTTCAAGCTCACCAGATGCTGCTCAGAGCAGAGCAAATAATCGCTGGTAATCATTGGCTTTTACTCAGACTCTATCATATCACTCTTAGTTCCATGCCCTACATCCCACAGAGAAACTTCTCAGGCACCCTACTTTCCAACTTGAGCATCACTCTTTCCTTGCCCTTGACATTTCTCCATTCCTTAAGATGGAGCCATTACTTAAGCATAGTCCTAATTTTCTATAGTGCACAGTGGTTGAGCATTTGGCTGCTCACTGAAAAGTTGGTGGTTTAAGCTCACCAGTTGCTCGACAAGAGAAAGATGTGGCAATCTGCAAACCCTATGGAAGAGTTCCACTCTGTCCTATAGGGTCACTGAGTTGGAATCAATTTGACAATACCAGGTTTGATTTGGTTGGTTTAGACTCTTTATCTTTGCTTTTAAAAGTAATTAAAATATTTTCATAGGTGCCTGAAAATATGGGCCTACTGTGTCTAATGGGAGTTCTGGTGTGGTGCTGCAGGATAAGCCCTGGACTGAAAGGTTGGTTTGAACCACAAAGTTGGCAGTTCAAACCCACCAGCTGCTCCTCAGAAATCCTATGTAGGGTCACTATGAGTCAAACTGACTTGACAGCACTTAACAGCAGTGACTCCAGCACTTAACAGCACAATGACTCCAGAGGCTAAATACTGTACTGTCAACCACAAGGTCCACAGTGTCTCCAGCTACTCTGGAAGAAAGATGAGGCTTTCTGCTCCCACAGAAGATTTGTTGTTGTTAAGTGCCATCAAGTCAGTTCTGACCCATAATGGCCCTGTATAGGGTTTCTGAGGAGCAGCTGGTAAGCTTGAACCACCAACCTTACAGTTCAAATGAACTTTGCAATTCAGTGCATTGACTCACAGTGCCACACCAAAGCCATGGAAACCCTGTACAAGGTCTCTGTGAGTCTTAACAACAATGATTCTTCACACATTGTCATTGTCTAGCTCTGCTGAGAGGGCACAGCTGATTCACATACAAGAAGGCTGACTTAGTGTCATGTGACCGGGGTCATGCACAGAGAGGCTGTCTCTTTGACCCTTTAATATTTTTGCAGGGCTTAAAAATAACCAAAGAGTTGATGTTACCTGGATCCCCTACACACGATTGCTCCCTTCAACACAAAGTACTCAGTTTACAGAGCAATTGGTAGAAGGAAAACTGAACTTCTATTTGTTGGTTTGTTTGTTTTAATCAAAGAGCCAGCAATTTGTCTTACCATCAAGACTTTCTTCTAAGATTGGAAATGCTGCCTTGGTAGGATCAACATATTTGTCAAAGGAAAACAGAATATATGTTGTTATTGTTAAATGCTGTAGAGTTGGTTTTGACACTTAGTAGCCCTGCATAGGGTTTCCTAGGAGCTGGTGAGCTTGAATCACCAACTTTGTGGTTCAAACTGACTTTGCAGTCCAGGGTATTAACTCACAGAGCCACACAAGGACACACAAGATGCATGTAGTATCAACTTATCCTAGAAGCCTCATTACTTTTCTCAAAAATTCAAATGCTACTGGCCATCCTATATTTTACCTAGATGCTCTGCATGGGTGGACATAATATGCAATGCATATTGTGAGACATTTCTGGCAGGGAGCATCCAAAAGAGACCCAGAAGAGGAAGTCACACCAGGTTCCTTGGGAAGAAAGATAGAACCACTAGCAAGGGTTGTAATAACCTCAAGACATTTAGACTGAGGTTCTGTTTTTACCCTATTAGATTTATTTCATCTGGGTCTAGAGAGTCCCTGCCCCTTCTCCTAACAGTTTACCATGACAAAGTATCAAAGTTGTATTTGGCAAAGTTTTCCTTGTCTCTCTTCAGTATTTTACAATAGTTTCCCAGAAGAAAAGATCCATCTATCTTGCTGTGTGATTGGTCTAGTTCAAGATATTCTGAAAGCAATGTTTCTTGAGCCCTCAAAGTTCTATTAGTAAGCATCACCCTTGGTCAAGAACCAATAGAAAAATGTGTAGAAATACTTAAAATCAGAGTTTCTGCAATTAGTTACTTACAAGAAAATAGTGGTGTTTATATTACTGTCAATAGAATAATGTTGATTAAAGTAAATGATAAATATACAGACCTAAACTTATCAATGATGCTGCACTTATCCACAGTTCATTCTATATTATTGTTAAGTGAGATCTTGTTTGAATATACCATAAATAAAAAATAAAGACTTTGGTACTAATTTAATTTAAAGACACATAGATGAATTTTGTATCTTAAACCTAATTTATGTTCTATCCATATTAGATACTCAGAGAATATTTATAAAGTGAATGAATTAATGCAAGATAACATATGATTATGAAGTTGCTCACTATGGAATATTTAAGAAAAAAAATATGTGAAGAAAACTACAGTTTTCTAACAAATCATGACTTATAGAAGACCATTATGGAGATTGAAATATACTTGCTTATATAATTAAGATCCTATTGTCTATATAAGGCGCCATGCTAGTGTAGTATAGTATGAGTTGGGCAGTTGATCACATGGTTAGCAATTGCAATCTACTAGTTGCTCCATGGAAAGAAGATGAGGCTTTCTGTTCCTGTAAAGATTTACAGCCTTGAAAACTCTATATAGAGTCGCTATGACTTGAAACGTCTCCACAGCACATAACCACCACCACCACCATCATTGTCCATGTAGATCACTGTTTTCCTTCAACATTTTATTATGAGGATTTTCTCATTATAAGTATTTGGAAAACATGATTTTAATAGATAGGTACTATGTTAACGTAAGAATTACAAAAATGAATTTAATTATGCCATTTTAGATAATTATTAATTCTTTTAAAATATGAATAAGACCACAATGAACATAAGGAGCTCTGGTAGCGTAGTGGTTACAAATTGGGCTGCTAACCTCAAGGTTGGCAGTTTGAAACTACCAGCGGTTCCGGGGGAGAAAGATGAGGCGCTCTGCCCCCATAAAGATATACAGCCTCGGAAACCCTGTACAGGGTCACTATGAGTCAGACCGACTCCATGGTACTTAACAACAACAACAACAATGAACATACTTGTATTTGTTTTGTTCAGTGTCTCCAAGTTGGTACTGACATGTAGGAATTGGTTTAGGCTGGGTTTTCTAGAGAAAGAAAACCAATGAAACACATATTGTTGTTTTATGCCATCGAGTTGGTCCCAACCCATAGCGACCCTGTATAGGGTTTCTGAGGAGTGAATGGTGAGCTTGAACTACTGACCTTGCTAAACTCAATAAACTGTGGCTTAGGTACAAGTATGACTTTTCAACTTTCATTATTTAGAGATTATGCATACAGCTTACAGGTTTCAAATTGACAAGGATGAACTGTAATGGTTAGGATTTTGTGTTAATGTGACGAGGCCAGAATTTCTAGGGTTTAGCAGTTGGGATATGCTTATTCCCATGGTGATGAAATTTAATATAAGCAGAGTTAGCTTTGTGACGAGAGGTTATGAGCAGCCAATCAACTGAAGGAATGCTTCCTGGGGGGTGTGATATAACTAAAACACCTACAACCAAAAATGCACTGGTCCCATTTACATCTTATATTTCACAAATCATCAAAGCAAAAGTATTTGATGTACATATGCACAACAAAGAAAAACAACATAGTGATTCAAATTTCCAAAGGGTACATTCTACAAGCCAGCCTCCTGCCCCTAGCTACACAGCCTTACTCAGTCCCTGGGCCTACAATCTGCAGCTGCTCTGTCTTTTCATGTCACTGCCTCTGCATTGTCTCTGCTGTCAAAGCTTTTTCAAGGCAGAGATCCCATGTTCCACTCATGCTTTTCCTTAAAGATGGTCCTGGGATCCTCTATTCCTGAAACGAAAGATAATCACTTCCTCCTTTTAGTTATACATCTTCTACAATTTTAGTTTTGACAATCACAATTAATCCTACTTTTACTCACAATTGAAATCATAAAATCCTATCAGCATCCCACCCTCCGTATCCTTTCACGAGACAGACCTATCTGGAACAAAGGAAAACTAGTCAGGGAGGATTCTACCACATACCCTCATTCTAAAACTGATCATGCTCATGAAAGTTTGTAAGTCAGACACTTAGTTACTTTATAATACCCCCATTTCTGATAGCCAGTGTCAGGGAGCGACCAATAATTGTAACTTAGATGGCTGCTGATAAGCTTTTAAAATTCCATTTGCTACACACAAAAGTAGGATGTAGAACATTGTCATTGTGGACTATGTTATGCCAGTTGACCATGTTGTCCCCCAAGACTATGATCCTGAGACCCCAGGCCAGCAATATATTCCCTCCAGATGTGTGGTCAGTCTAGGAAGTTCCCATAATTTACTCCCTCTATGTTCCACCACAAGGAGCTCTGGTAGCGTAGTGGTTACGAATCAGGCTGCGAACCTTAAGGTCAGCGGTTCGAAACTACCAGCCGCTCCGCGGGAGAAAGATGAGGCTTTCTACTCCCATAAAGATTTACACCCTCGGAAACCCTGTACAGCGTCGCTATGGGTAGGAACCGACTCGACGGCACTTAACAACAACAACAACAACATGTTCCACCACATTCGTGGATATGTTTGCAGCAAAGGTAAATACCCATGTACAAATACCTTTTGTCAAACCTATATGTGTTTTGGGGTATACCCACAGGCCGCTATTTTTTATAGGATTGTGTATAAAACAGTATTAACCTCTGTTCTCTTTCACTCTTGCACTATTACCGGTATCTTCTTGTACCTTCATCATTTTTCTGCCAAACTGCTTATTATTGTATAAAATAGTAAGATTCTATGTGTCAGTAGAATATAAATTGAATAATCTCCAAATACTGACCCTCCATTCGCTTAAGTTAACATATGTCTTCCCTCTGTCCAGGGAATTACTCAACCTTCCCTCTTACCCATGATAACCATCAAAGAATATTTTTTTAACGTGAAAACCTTTTCTTGACTTTTATAATATAGGTCTCATACAATATTTTTCTTTTTGTGACTGCCTAATTTCACTCATTGTACTGTCTTCTAGGTTCATTCATATTAGGAAGTGTTTCACAGGTTCATTATTTTTCAGTGTTGCATAGTATTCCATTGTGTGTATGTACCAGAATTTGTTTATTCATTCTTCAATAGATGGATATTTATGTTAATTCCATCCTTTGATATTATGAACATGCATTTGCTTCAGTGACCATGGGTGGGATATCTATTCATATTGTGGCTCATATTTCCCTAGAATGTAACCAAGTAGATTGCTGGGTCACATGGTATTTTTTTCTCTATCTTTTTGAGGAAGCACCATGCCGTTTCCCAAGGTGGTTGCATTATTTTATAGTCCCAGCAAAAGTGCATGAAAGGTCCAGTCTTTCCACACCCTTATCAGCATTTGTTATTTTGTTTTTTCTGAACTTTGCTATTAATGCTGGGGTGAGATTACATATCATTTTTTATTTGGTTTGTATTGGTTTCTCTCTAATGACTAATGAGGGAGTCCTGTGTGGTACTGCAGGATAATGCACTTGACTGCAAGGTCAACTTGAGTCATTAGGGTGGCAGTTCAAACCTGCCAGCTGCTTCTCAGAAACCCTATGCAAGGTCACTATGACTTGGAACTGATTCGATGGCACTTAACAACAACAACAACAACAGCAGCAGCAGTGACTAATGGGAGGCCTGGTGTGGCATTGTAGGATAAAGCACTGGACTGCAAGCTCAGTTTGGACCATAAGGTTGGTGGTTCAAACTCACCAGCTGCTCCTT
>NW_006408547.1:3842208-3843295 GCF_000296735.1 Chrysochloris asiatica | reverse complement strand
GCTGACCTTAAGGTTCGCAGCCCGATTCGTAACCACTACGCTACCAGAGCTCCTTTATGAGTCAGAATTGACTCAGTGGCCCTTAACAACAACAGTTACTACTGATCACAAACATTTCTTCATATGTTTGGTGGTTGCCTGAATGTTTTCCTTGCTGAAGTGTTTGTTTATGTCCTCTGTTCATTTTTTTAATTGAATTATTTGTCTTTTTCTTGTGGAGATGTAGAAGGTATCTATAAATTTTAGAGATTAATTCCTTATCTGATATGTCATTGCCAAAGTATTTTCCCAGTTTTGTGTTCTCTTTTTACTATCATACTTATACTTTAATATATTGATATTTCCCCCAGGATCTTCTAACTTTAGTTTACTCTTAAAACTCATACTGTGGCCACACAAGTATTTACCATTATATCTTATCACACTTATATTAATTTATTTTAATATTTATCATTGTACCAATTTAGAATTTACTTTTTCCAAAAGGCTTCAAATGAGATATAATCTTAATTTTCTTTTCTATTTTTGAATTTTAGAAAATAATTGTGAACAAAATGTATTTCAGTCTAGTGACTAGTAACCATAGTTTGTGATACTTAGATTGATTCATCACTTATGTCATTAATTTAATCAGTACAGGATGTATCCACATGTTGAATGACTAGATGAGAAATTTGATTTGTTATATTTTACAGTAAGTTATTATAAATAAATCACTTGAAAGATAATTTCTCATTGTAAGATAATCTAGATTCATTGCAAAAACATTAAAATATCTAAAAACATTAATTCATTTTATATAAAATGACATAACATGTATATTTATATAGAAAATTTATGGATACATACAATATCAGTATAGAAAAAGATCCAAAAAAAAAAAAAAGTTACTTGGTTATATTTTCTTGGTCTTTGAATTTCTATTAATTTTTGTATAGTTTAAATCAGCTGTAAATATGGATATCTAAGCCATGTTGTTGTTGTTGTTAAGTACCATGGAGTTGGTTCCGACTCATAGAGACCCTGCACAGGGTTTCTGAGGCTGTAAGTCTTTATGGGAGCAGAAAGCCTCATCTTTCTCCACAGA
>NW_006408547.1:3839789-3841263 GCF_000296735.1 Chrysochloris asiatica | reverse complement strand
ATCTGTTGTGCATAGGGTCGCTATAAGTTGGTATTGACTCGATGGCATCTAACAACAACAAGCCATAAATAAGAAGTTACACAATGATTATTTTCTTCCACTTAATAAGTATTGCTGTTTCTCAATTAGTGAAAAAATATAGCCAATTAATAAGGCTTAAGGAATGAATGAATCACTGTTTTTAAATGTATTGCAAACGTTTCCTGCAATGAAATGGGCAATACTGCTTCTCTATCTATGCAGCTTCAAAGAGAGGAAATCTGCTTTGCTGGATAAATTTAACTTTATTGATAGAGCGTCCTGATTGGGCATAAGTGCTAGTCATTATTAGTTAGTATTGGAGTAGACTATACCTGTGGAAATTTGTAAGAGGTCATCAGATGTGTTACAACTTCCATATGAATGATAAAGTCTCAAATGTGGCATGATGCATACTGGATGCTAGGATATGAGTGGATGGAGCAGGGAACATCCGTGGAAACACTGCAGGACCCAATGGGGTTCATGAGCTGCAAAGTCAATTTAGTAATCCAAGTGGACTAATGGGTTCAGGATGTGTACTGGTGAAGGGAAAACTCATAATGTGTTTTCCTTTCAAAAAAACAAACCAACCAACTCCTCCTTTGTAGTCAGTTGTGACTCATTGTAACCCTATTGGACAGAGTATAACTGCCTCAAAGGGCTTTCAAGAATATAGTCTTTACTGAAGCTGACTGCCACATATTTCTCCTATGGAGCCGCTGGTAGGTTCAAACCACCAACCTTTCAGTTACCAGTGAAATGCTTTAACCATGGTGCCACCGGAGCTTCTTGTGTTTTCCTGTCAGAAAATGCAAAATGAAATCTGTCTGGGGTAGGAGGCTGTGAGAATATTCCCAGCATTTGAATGTAAGAGCCTTCAGGTGGTGCATGGACTTTTGAGTCCAGCATTCATCTCATCATATCCCATTCCCTGTGTCCCTGACACATTAAAGAAACTCGACTGTGTGTATAATGAGTCATACAGGGTTGCTATGGGTTGGAACTGACTCAAAAGCACTTAACAACAACATTAGTCCTATCTCAAAACTTGACACTTGTCACTTCATTCTCCTATGTTAGTTCATTTTAAATGCTAGTCGATTTTAGAGGAGGGGCACTAGAAATTTTGTTATAAATTTATAAAACATTTTGCATTAATGACTTCTATTAATTGGAGTTCTGGTTTGGCACTGTAGGTTAGGCACTAGACTGCATAGTCGGTTTGAATTACAAGGTTGGTGGTTTGAACTCACCAGTCACTATTAGGAAACCCTACACAGGTCTGCTATGAGCTGGAATTAACTAGATGGCATTTAACAACAGCAGCAATTAAGATACATTCTTTTTTCTTTTTTATAATTAACTTTTTGTGAATTGAGTGAAGGTTTACAGACAAGTTCATTGACTTTATATTCAACAAATCATGTGTTTTGTTTCATTTCACTGATTACAA
>NW_006408547.1:3817283-3838884 GCF_000296735.1 Chrysochloris asiatica | reverse complement strand
CTGGTTAAATTTATTCCTAAGTATTTCATCTTTTGGATGGCTATTGTAAATGGTATTGTTCTCCTAATTTCCTTTTACAAACTGTTTTTGTTAGTATAGAAAAATCCAACTGATTTTTGTATATTGATCTTATACCTAGCAACTATGGTGAATCTTTCAGTGAGTTCCAATAATTATATTGTGGAATCTTTGAGATTTTCTATATATAGAATCATATCTGCAAATGAATAGAGAGAGTTTTGCTTGTTTGCCAATTCAGATGCCCTGTCTAGCCCTATAGCTCTGGCTAAGATTTCCAACATAATATCGGATAGGAGTGGTGATACCGGACATTCTTGCCTGGTTCCTCTTTGCAAAGTGAATGCTTTTAATTTCTCTCCATTGAGAGTAATATTGGCTGTTGGATTTGTATGTTGTTGTTGTTAAGTGATGTCAAGTTGATTCCCACCCATAGCGACCTGTATAGGGTTTCCAAGGAGCAGCTGGTGAACTTGAACCACTGACCTTGAAGTTCAAAAACTTTGCAGTTTGATGCATTAGCCCACAGCGCCATACCAGGACTCCATGGATTTGTATATATGTTCTTAATTAAGTTGAAGAATTTCCCTTTGGCTCCTAATTTGTTGAGTATTTTTAATCAAGAATGGATGTTGGATTTTGTCAAATCACATGATTTCATCAATCAATATGATCATTTGGTACATTTTTTTTTTTATTGATTCTTGTTTTAATATTGAACCATCCGTGCATCCCTGGTATGACTCTCACTTGGTCACTTTTAGTGATGTCCTTGTCTGGTTTTGGTATGAGGGTTATGCTCATTTCATAAAATGTATTTGAGAGTTTTCCATGTTCTGAAATAGTTTGAGTAAAATTGGTGTCAACTCTTCCCTGAATACTTGATAAAATTTACCAATAAAGACCTCTGAGCCTGGAGTTTTATTTGTTGGGAATTTTTAATGACCTGAACAATTTCTTCTTTTTTTAGGTCTGTTCAAGTTTTTTACTTTACTCTGTTAGGTTAGGTAGGTTGAGTTCTTCTAAAATTGTATTCATTTCTTCTAGATTTTCAAATTTATTGCAGTACACTTCTTCATAGTATTCTGTTATCCTTTTTATTTTCATTGGTTCTGTTGTGATGTCACTCATATTGTTTCTTATGTATGTTATTTGTGGTTTTCCCCTCTTTTCTTTTGTTAAATTTTCCAATGGTTTGTCAGTTTTATTCTTTCAAAGAAGTAGTTCCTTGTCTTGTTGATTATTTCTATTGTTTTTCTGTTTTCTCATTCTTTTATTTCTGCTCTAATCTTTATTATGTCTTCTGGGAACTGTAGGCTTAATTTGCTGGTCTTTATCTAATTGTTGGAGATGCTGTGTTAATGAATTTATTTTGGCTCTTTCTTTTTTTTGGATTTGTGTGTTTATTACTATAAGTTGCCCTTTATTCAGTCCTGTTGCTATGTGCCAAAGGTTTTGGTATGTTGTGTTTTAGTTCTCATTTACTTCAAGGAATGTTTTAATTTTATTTATTAATTTATTTTATTTGTTCTATTACCTTGTAGCTTTTAAATAGGATGTTACTCAATTTTCATGTATTTAACTTTGATTCCTTGGTCTTCCTATTGCTGATTTCTAATTTTATAGCATAGTGATCTGGGAAGATGGTTGTAGTGTTTTAATACATTTAAATTTGTGAGACTTGTGTTGTGGCCTAGCTGATGGTCAATTTTGAAGACTGTTCCATGTGCACTGGAAAAGAATGTGTATTGTGCTGTAAAACTCTATGAGGTTAAGTTGATTGATTGTGTTGTTTATTTGCTCTTTGTCTTTATTGAGCTTCTTTCTAGTTGTTCTGTACTTTTTTGAAAGTGATGTATTAAAATGTGGCAATGTGGATTAATGCGTTGTACTGCAGATTGGTTTGAATCTCAAGGTCCGTGGTTCAAGCTTACCAGCTGGTCCTAGGAAACCCTATGCAGGTTCACTATAGGTCGGAACTGATTCTGTGGCATTTAACAACAGCAGTAACTATTATTGTAGAGTTGTCTTTTTCTTTCTTGAATTCTATTAGAGTTTGGTTGTTTGAAGCTCTTTTGATGGGCGCTTAGTATTTATTATGGTTATGTACTATTGTTCAAATGACCTTTTAATCATGAGATAATGTACTTTTTTGTCTGATTTTTGCCCTTAAAATCTATTTTATCAGAAATTGATTTTTTCACTTCTGCTTTGTTCTGATTGCTATTAATTTGATATAGTTTTTCTATCTATTTATTTTTAATCTCTATTTGTCTTTATGTGTATGGTATGATTCTTGTAGACAGTATAATGAAGGATTCTGTTTTCTTATCCATTAGGCTATTCTCTGTATCTTGACTGGTACATTTAACCTATTGAAGTTCAGTGTCATTATTGATAGGTATGAATAGATTGCAGTCATTTTGGTGTGTATTTTGTGATGCTGCTGGTTTGCTTGTTTCACATGTTCTCCTGCTTAGAGTTCATTTTTTTAAAATATTTTTTCTGTAAATTTCTTAATGTTTAAAATTTCTTCATGGATTTTCCTTTTCTTGATTTGATGTGAAAGGTATATTAAGTTTCTTTGAAGTTACCCAGGAATTTGTTAACTTCTTCCCCATTTTAAAAGTCTGTTTTATCTTGAAATATACTTGACTTCCTTGCCATTTAGAATTCTGTCACTATACTTTCCCCTCTTTTTGCTTTGTAGATGTCTTCATTATATAAAGATATGTAGATATCATCATTGTAGATACATGTTTGATATCTCTGATTCCCTATTTTCAGTCTTTTAGTTTTGTTGTACTCTGGATACTTCAATATCTGAATTGAATTCTGGGTGGTGTTGCCATGTATGTCAATTTCACATTTGCCTGTTGCTGTTGGTTCTCAGTCCCAATGACTGCCTTTAGTATTTTTGGTAAGTTGGCTTGATTTTTGCAAATTCCTGTTTATCAGTAATTGTTATAATTTCACTGTTGTATTTAAGAGTATATGATTCTTTGTTAGCAGTTTTTTATTTTTTATTTTTCCCCAGAGTTTTGCATATGTCACCCCATTGCCTTCTTGCCTGCATGGTTTCTCCTGAGCAATCAGAGTATAATCTTGGTTTTCCTTTTTTGGTATCATTTCATTTTTTTGGAATTGCTTTCAGGTTTCTTACTTGTCTTTGATTTTGGAGAGTTGATTATGAGACGTCTTGGTGATTTTCTTTTGGAGTCTGTCCTGTTTGGGTTTTGTTCAACTTCTTGAATGCATATTTTCTCATCTTTCATGCTGTTAGAGAAATTTTCTTCCAGCAGCTCTTTGACTACCTTTTCTGTGCATTTCTTTGTCGCTTCCTGATCTCGAACTCTGATTACATATAGAATATTCCTCTTCATGTTGTCCCACATGAATATTGAACTTTTTTTCAGAAAATTTTTTCCTAATTGTTCTTATAGTTTACTAGTATTGAGATATTGCTCTTCAAGCTTACTAATACTGGCTTCCATTGAAGACTCTGCCCTTTCAGTGTGTTGTTCATTTCTGATTTCTTAGTATTAATCTTCTGGATTTCTGTTTGTAGGTTTTGTCTCCTATCCTTTATCTACTTTTTCTGATTGTTACGATAGTGCTATTCTGAACACTTCCTTGTGTTCCTTGACTTTTCTGTCAACCATTTGTTGTTATTGTTGTTATGTGCTGTTGGTTCTGACTCATAGCAACTCTGTACAGGGTTTCTGAGGCTATAAATATTTACTGGAGCAGAAAGCTTCATCTTCCTCCCATGGAACAGCTGGTAGTTTCAAACTGCTGACCCTGAGGTTCGCAGCCCAACTCATAACCACTACACTACCAGAGCTCCTTTAGAAATGATGCGATAGTATAAACACTAGATGGCTAACTATAAATTATTTTTCAAGTAGTCCAGTGCCTCTTTTTCCTCAAAGCATTTTCTAGCTTGCCTTTTGGTTGGTTGTGTGAGCTACTCTGTTTCTACATGTGAACAGAAATTGCTGCTTTTGAAACATTGTGGTGTTTTCATATTTATATCAAGTTGATGAATGTATGTTGTATCTTCTTATGAAATCACCAACTACCTCCTGATGAGTATGACCAGGCAATTAGCTTGTGTATCATTCTCGGTTCACTGTTCGTGTAGTTCAGTTCAGGGTGGATTTAGCTGATGTGGTTATGGTTGATGCAGTATATAACACCTAATTGACTCTAGCCCAGTTGGTGAGGTTGTAGAGGGTACACCTGTGGTTGCACTGTCTCGCTGCAGTTGCTGCCTCATTCCTATAACACCTGGAAGAGGGAGAGGTCTTCAAGCCTGGGAATGAGCTGATTGAGCCAAGGAGGCAGCTTTGTGAAGGGGCACACACAGTAGGCAACAACAGCTGCCGCCATGTTTACCACAGTTCTTCAGTCCTAAGCCTTCCTCAGTCTCTTTCACTTCCCTCCTGGAAAATATTCTGGAGTCACAGCTGCAGCTGGGTTAAAATCCAACGTGCTTCATTAGGTTTTCAATTATTGCCTCAGTTATTGATGATTCCTCAATAAGCCTACAAGTCTGAAGGAGATTTTGCTCTCCATTCTTATTTTTCATTCCTTCTTACTTTATTGTTTTCAAATCTACCAATCGTTTCTGTAACTTCTATAAAAGGTTCAGAAAGCTGCTCTCGCCATCAGTGATTTGATTTTCCCCATGAGTCAATGCTAGCCTTTGCTGTCTCCAGTGCAGACTGCATCTCTCCCTCTGCATCTACTTACACTGCTTTTTAATTGCAACCTTTTCCTGTTTTATGATTTTCTGTTTTTCTTTCAAAAAGACCATGTTTACTTGTATCCTTACGAGGAGTCTCTAGATCAGCAGTGAAATTTGTTGCTGAATTTTCATAATTTTCTGTTTATTTGCAGTTCACATTGAGTAGATGCTATTTTTGTTTTCCTTTTGGGGGGTTGGTGGGCGTTCTAGCCACATTTAGATTTACCAGTCATAAGTTTGTTTATGGGGGTATCATGCTCTTCTTTCCCACAGAAGGCTTTCATCTATTGTTATCTTAAATGACTAAAACTGGGTTTCCTCTTACACCTATTGCCCAGCTCTGTATAGTTTCATCTTGAATGACGATAAACTGAAACTATTGCCCCTGTATCATTACCCAGTATGAATCGTTTAAGGAAGGATGAAAAATAGAGGAAGATCAGATGTGTTTGTGTCTGGCTGTCTACCATAGAAGCACAAAATACAGTGCAGAAAGAGTAAAAGAAGGTGATCCTTTTCTTCTATGTGTGAAAATAGTGTTCATACAGATGTATGTGATTAATATCAGTTTACTATTGCTTTCAGGGAAGGAAGTTTTTATATGTTACTGTAATTTGACTTGATGAGTATAAAAAATACCAAGAAGTTGAAGAAAAAAGGAAAAAAAAAACTGTGAACAGAAGGATGTCATTAGAAAGCAATAGGAAGACAAGTAATATATCAGATAAATTACATGTCCTTAATTTAAAATTGAATGTCCCCTGAAGATAGCTGGGATATCAGATCTTCATCCCCAAACTACTATGTAATACATTACAGTGAATTATGCACAGAATGTAATGTTGTTTCAGTAGTTTCCTCTTTTCGTATCCAAGAAGACACTTTATTTAACCCCCTTTCAAATGGTGCTGTGGGCTAATACATCAGACTGCAAAGTTGTTTGAACTGCAAGGTCAGTAGCTCAAGCTTACCAGCTTCACCTTGGAAACCCTATAAAGGGTTGCTATGGGTCAGAATTGACTTGATGGCACATAACAGCAGCAGCAAAAATTTCTTGATCTAGCATGGTGCTCTACGCGATAAGCTCTGGACAACTGTTACAAGGTCGGCGGTTCAAACCTACTAGCCATCCATAGCACTAAACAACAACAACCTTGATCTGATTCTCTCTTGTTGTTTTTCTGTCTTTTTCCTACCTACTGTCTACATGCAAGAGCTTATAAGGATAGAAAATAACTCTTGGCTTTTTAATTCTGTTTTCCCTTCTGTGATGTTTGCCTGATTTAAAAAGGAATTGAATTGACTGATTTTGCTGTTGATATGTGCTCTTAGTTATAATGACTCTGAAGTTAGAAGTTATTTTATCATTTAAGTCTTTTCTCTCAGATGAATTTAGAGTTTTCATTGATTTTTTTTTCCCCCTCCAACAAGACTGTACTCCTCGGGAGAAGTGTTATACAAACCATTTGCATGTGGTTTTAATTTCCTGGCATTATTTGTGGCTTTGATTTGACATTTGTATGTGGTTTCGATTTCATGGTGCTGTTTCTAAGGACAGGATGAGAAAATAAGTTTTTGTGCCTTATATGAAAATTAAATATGCTTATAAAAATGCATTTGTTTTATTTAACATAGCTACTTCATAGCTATCTTATTTCCCATGAACGTTTACTGGTATAATTCAAATCTTTGATGAAATATTACTATTACAGTATGAATGGAAACAATTTTCTATGTCAACACTTGAATTTAGTTTTGGGAAATTTGCAGTGGACAATTAAAGCATTTCATTAAATTTTATTCATCATCATTATTAAGATTACGGAAGCATTTGGATGATGTGGAATAATCATAAAAGTCACTTGTCCGAGAGGAGCAGAATTTGGATTTTGATTTGCCAATATCTAGCTGCATGAGTCTTGGTGTGATGTTATAGGATAAGCACTGGACTGGTAGCCACAAAATCACCAGTTCAAATCCACCAACTGCTCTTGGAAACCATATATAGGGTGGTCATGAGTTGGAACTGACTAAATAGTATACACCAACAGGCTGGGTGAGCAGAGGAAGGTTACTCGTGACCTTACAATGTCAATTAATAATCCTATTTATATATTTAAAACTGGAACTAGACCATTTTGTGTTAAACCTTTCAGCCCACAAACACAATAATCTTATGGCTTGACACAAACCCAAAATGTTACATACATATTACCTGTTTGGTGCAAGCTCCTGGGGAAGACAGAGAGAAAAATAGGACCTCAGATTGACCCAAGGTATGGGTTCTAGGTGTGGGGTCAGAGATAAGAGCTTTTGTTGGGAAGCAGTGGGAGGAAGGATGAGAAGGTGAATTAACATCAGATTGTAAAGAACTTTCAGAGTAATTTATTTCTTCAAACCATGAATAATCCATGCAGCTTTTGAGCAGGTATGTTTCATGATTGGAGTATTGACCTAGTAGAGGTATACACGTTTTGCAGTAGTCTGGGTACAAAGTGTTAAACAGTTGTGTTCAGTGAAGGCAGAGATTTTGTAGATTCAAGAGATCTTGTAATTGAATCACAACTGTTGTTGATGTTAGATGTCATTCAGTTAGCTCTTACTCATGGTGACCCTATGTGCAGTAAAATAAAACACTGCCCCATCCTGCACCATTCTCACAATTTTGTTCTAAGCCTATTGTTGCAGCCTCTTTGTCACCTCATTGGGATCTTCCTCTTTTTCACTGACTCTCTAATTGAACAAGCATGATACCCATGTCCAAGGACTAGGACCGCCTGGTAACATATCCAAAGTATGTGAGACAAAGTCTCAACCATCTTCACTTCTAAGGAATATTCAGATTGTGCTTCTTCAAAAAGAGATTTTCTCATTCTTTTGGCAGTCTATAGTGTATTCAATATTCTTCATCAGCACCATAATTCAAAGACATCAATTCTTCTCTCTTCTGTATTCATTGTCTAGCTTTCACATACATTGAAAATACTTTGGTTGTTGTTAGGTGCCATTGAGTTGGTACTGACTCATAATGACCTTTAATAATTATGCCATAATTGGAGAAAGGGGAGTGTAGTGCCCCTGTAGGATAAACATTGGACTGTGAACCACAAGGTCAGTAGTTAAAGCCCACCAGCCACTCCACAGGTGAAAGTTGAGGTTTTATGCTCTTACAAAGATATACAACTTCAGAAACCATATATAGGGTCTCTATGAGTCAGAACTGACTCAATAGCACTTAACAACAATGAAAACATTTGGAGAAAGACATTTACACTTAGGACGATAAAGAATAAAGAGAGAAACCTCTAGAAAGAAAGAGGAATATTTCTTTCTAGAAACATTAGAAACACTGAATGTATCGTCTAGACATTCAGGAGCATGTTGAAGGGAATAAGAATTGCATTGCCTATTTGGTCATATAACTTTTTGATAGGAGCTTTATAAGCATGGATCTAAAAGGTAAATTATATTTGATTATGAAACTTCATGCTTGTTAGTATCTGTACTTCTTATTGTGTTTGGTAAAAAGCATTGTTGTTGGTAAGGTAATTTCACTAGTTCTTCTATTTTTGTTTCCTGGGAGTGCAGTGATTCCATACAATAAGCACAACGTCCATGCTTCGAGCCCGCCCACTTCTCCACAGGAGAGAGATGAGGCTTTCTGCTCCCACAAAAATTTAAAGTCTCAGAAACTCTATACAGGGTCGCTGTGGGTTGAACAGACTTGATGGCACTAACAACAACAGTTGGTTTCCAGTTGAAAATTAAGAATCTGATACATATTAGATGTCATGAAAAGCAATACTTTTTTTAAAGTGGTGTTAAATCATATGTTACTAGTAACAATGATAAAGAACTTTACATGGTAAGACACTTACTAGATTTCAACCTAAGATTAATTTTTAAAAGAAAATTTACTGCAATGAATTGCCTATTTAAAATTCTGTGTATTCTACCATGCTAACAAGTATGAATTAATAATACAATAATATTCTGCTTAAAATCAGGGTACATTTTAAGCTAAATATTATTAATGTACCGCTTAAGTGTATTCTTGTGTGCTGACATTCGTAACTAATTACATCTGAAGTAGAGCCAACAGTACATCTCTCTAATAAAAATCTACATAGTAAAGCTTACTTTTAAGCTCACTGCTCAAAACAGACCTGCCTGAATACTCATTTATAAAAGTAGATATCTATAATTAATACTTTTTAAAAAGGTTATCATTTATTATTCATTAAGTTGCCTGATGATTTAGTGATTTCTAGTCTAAGAATGTACCTTTAATTTTCTTTTATATATCTTTAAATAGCCTCTTTTATTTTTCTTATACATCTTGAATCAATTTTTATAATTGCAGAGAATATAATGTAGGAGAAATACTTTGAAAGGGTATTTTCAGCTGTGTTACATCATATTAAGAAACTCTCAGGCAGTAGAGCATATGTTGAATGATTTGTCTTAAACCACCATTATTGTAAACTGTTTCAGTGATGACATATATCCTTGAAGAAATGAATATGTCCATGCTAGAAACTTCCAGACATTGAATCAACTTTCCCCTTCACATGAATAGCTTCCAGTATTAATAGATAACAATATATCTGGAGACTGAGCTGAAACTGACTAATTATTCCAATATTTATGTGATTTACCACCACTCGCCTGTCATTGTCATACTGTGGTGGCTTGTGTGCCGCTGTGATTCTGGAAGCTATGATGGGTATTTCAAATACCAGCAGGGTCACCCACGGTGGACAGATTTCAAACGAGCTTCCAGATGAAGAAAGACTAAGAAGAAGGAGAGGCGAACTACTTCCAAATATTTAGTCATGGAAAAACTTATGAATAGCAGGGAAATAGTGTCAGATATAATGCTGGAAAGTGAGCCCTTCTGGTTGGAAGTCATGAAAAATGTGACTGGGGAAGAGCTGCTCCTCAAAGTAGAGTTGACCATGATTAAGAGACTGGAGTAAAGCCCTTGGGAGTTAAGCACATGCAACCTTCATTTTCTGATGTGGTGCAACTCAAAATGAAGAGAAATAACTGTAAACATCCATTAACATGGAATTTACAAAGTATGAATCTAGGAAAATTGGAAATTGTCAAAAATGAAATGGAATGCATAAACATCGATACCTTAGGCATTAGTGAGCTGAAATGGACTGGTATTGGCCATTTTGAAATAAAAAATATTCTTATCAATGGAAAAAAGATTGAAGTTGTCAAAGATTTCATTTTTCTTGGATAAACCATCAACATTCAGGGAAGTAGCAGTCAAGAAATCAAAGAACGTATTTCCTTAGGCAAGTCTGCTGCACAAGACCTCTTAAAAGTGTTGAAGAGACAAGATGTCAGCTTGAAGACTAAGGTACACTTTTACCCAAGCTTGACCCAAGCCATGGTATTTTCAGTAACCTCATATGCATGCGAAATCTGGAGAGTGAATAAGGAAGACCATAGAAGAATTGATGCTTTTGAGTTATGGTGTTGGAAGAGACTATTGAAAGTGCCATGGGTTGCCAAAAGAACAAGTAGATCTGTGTTTGAAGAAGTACAGTCAGAGTGTTCCTTAGAGGCCAGGATGGCCAAACTATCTCTTGAGACATATTGTCAGGAGGAACCAGTCACTGGAGAAAGGATATCATGTTTGGTAAGGTGGAGGGTCAGATAAAAAGAGGAAGACCTCCAGCAAGATGGATTGGCAAAGTGGAAGCATCAATGGGCTCAAGCATGGAAGCAAATGTGTGGCTGGCCCAGGATCAGGCAGTGTTTTGTTTTATTGTATGTAGGGTTGCTATGAGTTGGTACCAACTGGATGGCACCTAACAACAACAACAATGTGAGTTAAAGGAATGTTAAGTACTTATACTCTTTGTTGTTGTTGTTGTTAAGTGCCATTGAGTCGGGTCCGACCCATAGCGACCCTGTACAGGGTTTCCAAGGGTGTAAATCTTTATGGGAGTAGAAAGCCTCATCTTTCTCCCGCAGAGCGGCTGGTAATTTCGAACCGCTGACCTTAAGGTTCGCAGCCCGATTCGTAACCACTACGCTACCAGAGCTCCTTAGAATATTTTAAATTGAATATTAATATTTAAAAGACTAAGTTTTATAACTTCACCATCTAGTATGTACAAGTGATTCAAGATGAATTTTTTTTGCTGGACTATATGCTACAATGCTTCCAGAGTTTTCTGTCTCCTAATTGATACTCAGTAAATGGAAGCATTGTAGATAACAGAATATTTGGAGAAGACTGATTGCTGTGCTGAGGAAGATTCTTAATATACATTAGGCTTATTATGAAATCCAAATTTTTATAGTATCAGAGTAGCACTAAAAGCCTTTAAAAACCATAATTTACCCAACTCTCCTTAGTAAGAAAGATATTTTAATTTCATACTTATGTTATCTTACAAAATCTAGTGTTTTGATCAAATGTTGGGATATTTTATGACTTTAAGTGGGATCACTTTCATTTCCTCACCATTTCACAGCAGAAAATGGACTTCGTTCACTCTTTCATTCAGCTCTCATTCCAAAATAACATCTAGAAGATACTCTTTATGGCTTCTGGCATGTGGAATAGCATACAGCATTAGTTTCTAGAACATATACATCTCATCCCAAATTTGGGTTGTTGTTGTTTATTGTGTGCCATAGAGGTGGTTCCATCTTTTCACAACTCTGTGTAGGGCTTCTGAGATGTCTTGGTGTGGTGCTGTAGGATAAACACTGGACTGCTAACCAAAAGGTCAGCAGTTCAAACCCACCAACCACTTCTTGGAAACCCTATACAGTGTTGCTATGAGTCAGAACTGACTAGACGGCACTTAACCACACCAATAGGGTTTCTTAAGATGAAAATCTTGATGGAACAGAAAGCCTCTTCATTCTCTCATGAGTTGCTGTGGATTCAAACCGCTTAACCTTGTTGTTAACAACCCAGTGAGCAATGAACCTACCAGGGTGCCCTGATTTTGGAGAATCCTGGCTGTTTCATTAGGGACTTCCCAAGGTGGGACCAGGAAATCAGTAGAGCATGTTTGTCATTACATTGTCTTATTTCTTCATAAATCTCTATTTTCTTCTGAATCAAGAGATAAATAATCCTGGTTTTATCTGTTTAGCAGGTTAGTGTCATAAGAAATGTTGCTAATCTGGATTTAAAAGGACTTGAAATGCAAAGCAACTAGAAACAAAATGTGGCCCTGAACTGGATGTTACTTCAAACTATATAGCAGTTACAGAAATTCTGGGCACATTGAAAAGTTGAATAGGATTGAGTATTAGATGACACAAGAAGATAGTGAAATGGAGATATAGATATTCTTGATAGGGAAAAAAAAAAAACATTACAAACATGATTGTGCAATCTCATATATGTGTGTGGATATCTTTTCAGAGTGGTACATTCAGATGTAATACTGGTAATCTCTAAATTGTGAGAACATGATTTTCCCTTTAATATTTCTGTATGTGTGTATTTTCTAGTGAGGAACTCTGGTAGTGCAGTGGGTTCCACATTGGGCTGCTAACCTCAAGGTCAGAAGTTCAAATCCAACAGCTGCTCTGTCGGAGAAAGATGAGACTTTCTGCTCCTGTAAAGATTTATAGCCTCAGAAATCCTCTACAAGGGCACTGTTAGTTGGGTCCAACTTGAAGGCGCAGAGCAGCAGCAGCAACATGTACTTTCTGAATTGCTCATGCACTCTTTAAATAATAAAAAAACAGGCCACTTTTAAAAGAGAGCATTGAACACTTTTTTAAATTCCTGAGCCAACGTAAATCTTCGTGATGAAAAGCCAAGCAATTAATTTTCTTCTAAGAAGGAAGGATGTGAAGACAAACTTTGGTTAGCTCTTAAACCATAAGTTGGGGTTATTGAGAAAATCAATAAAGTTGTCTTCTAAATAAGGAGCGTATATCTAGATACGTTCTTGTTATTTAGTTTCCATATGTATGCCAAGGAAGTTCTTAGAAAACCAGGAAATTGTTCATACCACAGTCCCCTGTTTTTCTGCACAACTAAATCTCTGCTTGCAAGCATGATGTGCATTGCACTGTCTGTGGCTGTCAGGAAGCATTAGCTTTCTCTGCAGCAATGTTTGATTATACAGACGTATGTCCTTTACAACAAGTGCTAATAAAAATAATGAAAGCTTCGCAGATTCCGTGTCCATCTGCTTTGAACATGTTCTTGGCAAATTACATGTTCTGAGCCGGTGACTGAGATACAACAATAATAAAATAATGTGATTGTCAGTGGAGGGGTTTCAAGGACTTGTAAAAATTAACTAAAAATGTGCACAGTGGTAGATTAAAAAGGAGGAAATACTAAGGTCCAATCCAAGACCACACAATCCATTCAATCAGCAGTAGTTATAAACAATTTATCAGTTAGTTTAATCACTTATCCATTTGTTCATTCAAGAAGTATTTTTGAGTCTATAGTGAATGATGTATTAAGAACCATGGTACAGATTCCATAGAGACTAGTGAAACCCTGAGACTATGGCCCTTGGTTATCCTTCAGATCTGTAATTAAACTCACCCTGTGACTCAATTTTCAACCAAATAAGACAACACTCATAAGGTATGTATACCATAGAATGGTCAACCATTTGAGATCAAAGGGGCAGCATTTACCCAAGGACAAAGTTTAGAAGCATTGGGAAAACAGAAGGACTGGAAACAAAAAAACACAGGAAGAAAGCAGGATAAGTGATGTTACATTGAAGGGCTTGCAGTCAATGAGATGAAACAAAGTGCATATGCTTTGTTAAAAGTAAAACTAATTGTCTACTTTGTTAATCCTAACCCAATTTATAATAAGCTTAAAAAAAGAAGAAGAATTTCTCAATATATGAAAAGTCCTAAACCTACACACCTGTGAATGTGACCTTGTTTGGAAATAGGATCCCTGAAGATGCTAAAGCTTAGAGGTTAACATGAGGTCATATGGGAGGAGAGTTGGTAGTAATCCAACCACTGATGTCTTTATAAAAAGATGAAAAGAAATAAAGTGACAAAGAGAGATACTGAGAAAATAGAATCTAGAGTTCTCAGCTGCTCCCTGTCTCCATGTCCCCATCTCTGGTATCGCTGCTTCTCTAGATAAATTCCACTTTCGGCTTGTGCTCTTCTCCCTTCATGGTCCTAGGGTCCTCTGTTTCTGGACTGTAAGAGTAACTACTCCTCCATTTTTGTTACAAAACTACTACATTTACAATTGTGATCATTGTAATTATTCATGATAACAATTACTCACTGTTGAATCATAAGAATCTTATTCCCATCTCTTTTTACCAGACTCATCTAAAGAAGATGAAAACTATTCATTGGGCACTTTATATTCCCCACACACTCTTAAATTAAATTCCCTCTTGAAACTTTGTAGGCCAGTCACTTCATGCCTTCATTGCCCCTCATTTTAGGTAGTCATTGTCTAAGTCGCCTGCCCCTTTCTATCCTGTATACAGACAGGATAGCATTGATACTTGATATGAAGACTCCTTCTCTCTGTTGGTATTTTGAACTACTAACTCCATGAGTTATAGGTAAAGTTCATCAAATTGTAGCAATTTACCCTTGTTTCCTTTATCAAAAATTGTTTTCTTTTTTATCTTCCTCTAGTTGAGTTCTGGTAGCGTAGTGGTTACACATTGGGCTGCGAACCTTAAGGTCAGTGGTTCGAAACTACCAGCCGCTCCACCGGAGAAAGATGAGGCTTTCTACTCCCGTAAAGATTTACACCCTCGGAAACCCTGTACAGGGTCGCTATGGGTCAGAACCGACTCGACGGCACTTAACAACAACAACAAAGTTGAGTTCTGATTATCAAACCATTGAGGCTATGTCAGATGGCTACTATCTGCAAGTTTGAGTATTCTTGTGTATCTCCCCTTACTTCCTTATCAGCTGGACGCTTCACTCTCTGCTCTAGGCCTCCGGGGCTATGTCCTTGTCCATGGGCTCAGGTGTCCTCAAGTTTCACCACACTTTGGACCAACCTGCCCTTCCTCATCTCTCTGTCATGTCCAGGTCAATTGGAGTCTACAGAACATGGTTAAACTCAACCCATTTCTTCATTGTTGCTTTTTCCCCTCTTCCACTCACCAGTAGACCAATGTAGTCTCCAGCAAGCTTACATGCCTGCTCATGTGTTCCCTGTGACTTTTTAGATTTTGTTTTAGATTACTTACATAACTTGACAGCAGTGATGGTTTTAAGTTGGACTAGGAGAAACTGATACCTGGTTTGCACTGATCCAGAAAGATGATGAGAACCAGAAATGAAGGTAGGACTGTGGGAACAAAAAGGTGAACAAGTTTCAGGAGATATTCTGAAACACTGATAGTATTCAGTGACTGGTGTTACATTTGGGACAAATGAAAGAAATGCCTCTCATAACTCCCTAGGAAATGCTTAAAGAGTGACACATTGTGTTGTAGGAGAGGAGTGACGAAGGAAAAGGGAGAAGCCTCTGATTATGTATTGAGAATTATAAGTTGTATTTGGGGTGGCACGTGCAGGTGCAATGTCTAGTAGGATGTTGAAAATAAGACATGTAGCGATATTTGGGGGTTTCCAGAGGGCAGTAGTTGAAGAAAAGAGTAGTTTCTAATCAATACTAACCAATAAGAAATGGGCTGGCAGAATGATATTAAGGAGACAGAAACTGTCTAATATTGACAGTAATTGTATTGCCGTATGCTACGTTCATTATTTAGCAAAAGAGATGGTCAAGAAGAAGTATAGGAGCATATTACAAACCTATTTATGTTTACATTTAAATAAATAAATGTTGCCTCAAATCTTCCATGAATCAGCTGGTAGGTTCAAACCACCAACCTTTCAGTTAAAAGCTAAGCATTTTAACCGTTGCACCACCAGGTTCCTTGTTGTTGTTAGGGGTTCTCAAGTCAGTTCCAACTCATTGCGACCCTACGCACAGCAGAATGAAATATTGACTGGTTTTGTACCATCCTCATACTTGCTTGATTTGAGCCCATTGTTGCTGCCACTGTGTCAATCCATCTTTCTCTTTTACTTTTTTATGAGCCTCCACTTTACCAAGCATGAGATCCTTCTCCAGGGACTGTTGAAACGAGGAAAGATAAAGTCTCACCATCCTCAAACTAAGGAGCATTCTGACTGTACTTCTTCCAAGATAGATATGTTTGTTTTATTGGCACATCAATATAGTACTTTCAATATTCTTCTCCAACACCATAATTAAAATGCTTCCATTCACTCAAATGCTTTGATTCCTCTATAGTTCTCCTTACTCCTTACTATCTAACTTTCACATACATATGAGACAGTTTAAAATACCATGGCTTGGGTCAGGCACACCTTAGTCCTTAAACTGACATCTATGATTTTTAAACTTTAAACAGGTCTTTTGCAGCAGATTTGCCTAATGCAATATGTCCTTTAATTTCTTTCCTCTGCTTCCATGAGTGTTGATTGTAGATCCAAGCAAAATGATGTTTTGGTAACATCAACCTTTTCGCTATTTATCATGATATTATTTACTGGTCCCATTGTGAGGATTTTTGTTTTCTTTATGTTGAGGTACAATCCATACTGAAGGCTGTCTTTGATCTTCATCAGTAAGTCTTCTTCCTTTCAGGCAGCAAGCTTGTGTCATCTGCATATCAAAGGTTGTTGATGAGTATTTCTCTAATCCTGATCTCATGTTCTTCTTCATATAATCTGGTTTCTTGACATATTTGCTCAGTATACAGATTGCATAAATATGGTGAAAAAATACAACCCTGGCTCACATCTTTCCTGGTTTTAAGTAACTAATTATCCCCATGTTCTATTCTAACAACTGTCTCTTGGTCTATATGTATGAGTTCCTGGTGAGCACAATGAAGTGTTCCAGAATACTCTGCAAAGATATCTAGCAGATTGTTATGAGCCACATTCCATTGCATAGTCAATAAAGCACATGTAAACATCTTTTTGCTATTATTTGCTTTTAGCCAAGAACTGTCAGATACCAATAATGAGATCCCTCATTCTGTGTCCTCTTCTGAATCTGGCTTGAATTTCTCGCCCCTCCCTGTAGTTGTAATGCTTCAGCCACTTTTTTACTTACCTTCAGCAACCTTTGACTTGGATGTAATATTAAAGACATTGTTCAGTGATTTCCTCTTTCCACTGGGTCACTTTCTTTAGAATGGACATAAATATGAATCTCTTCCAATGGGTTGGCCAGGAAGTTGTCTTCCTAATTTCTTGTCATAGATGTGTGAGTAGCGCCAGCATTGCATTCATTTTTGGAAACATTTCAATTTGTACTCCATCAATTTTGGATTCTTGTTTTTAGCCAATCCAGTGCAACTTGGATTTCTTTCTTTAGTACCAGTGGTTTTTTTTTTTTTTTTTAGTCCCATGGGTTCTTGATCATACGTTACATATTGAAATTGTTGTGCACCACCCAATTCTTTTTGGTTCAGTGTATTCCTTCCATCTTCTATTGATCCTTTCTGCATCATTCAATAATGTGCCCATTTTTGTTGTTAAGGGTTGTCGAGTGGGTTCCCTTGCATAAGTTACGAATGACTGGTCCTTTTTGCATAAAATTAAGTCCATTCTGTATTGTCTTATACTCAGTGCTATTGCAAAATCTGTGGTAGGTAAATATTGATTGATTCTCCAGAGGTGGAGTTTTCCCTAGGTACTGCAGAGTCCTTAAGGGCCTTGGTTAAAATTTTGTAGTTACTATCGCTAAACGCCATGGAGTTCACTCCGATTGATAGGATTTCTAAGGAGTGGCTGGTGGGTTTGAATCATCAACCTTGCCATTAACAGTCCAGTAGCACTGTGTGTTAATGTGCTAGACTGCAAAGTTGGTTTGAACTGCAAGGTTGGTGGTTCAAGCTCACCAGCTGCTCCTTGGAAACCACATCCAGGGTCCTTATGGGTCTGAACCAACTTGATGGCATTTAACAACACTTAGCCTACAGTGCTATACCAGATCAATACATTTGCTGCATTCTAAATTGGTAGCCTTACTTTCTGTTTTATTTGTCTAGGAGTGACAGGTAGTTTCCTCTTTTGTGCCAAGAGGGATGGATTCATCTAGGAGTCTTTTTCTAAACTGTTTACTCTCAGGGACCATAAATAATGGATGGCAGGGACAAGGAAGAGAGCAATGAAGGATTTGACACTTCTGATCTTGGAAACTGGTGTGTGACATCTGTTATAACTTCTTTTTCATGTATTGACATGTATGTATGTCCTCATTAACTAGGATTAGATTATAAACCATTAAAGTATTATTGACAGAATCTGGTGCACAGTAATTATCCACTATAAATTTGTTGATAGAGCTTTTGTTTTTATCAGTGTGCAATGGAAAGTAATAAAAAAAAAATCACATGTGTAATCTCATGCCCTAATAATCTCATCTCTGTGGGGCAAAGAAATGTATTTCAAATTCAGAATTCTTTTTTTCAAGATTATTATGTAATATACTATATCACAGTGCTGTAGGAAGTCATATCAGGTTTCCCACCAAATGTGGTTTTAGAAAAAGTAACATACTGGTTTTCAGATACTTTAGGATTTTTACTGTAGATAAAGGGTTGTGGACCATTAGGAAAAGTACAGGATGATCCTGACAAGAATTATTCTGCTTTTTCATATCGATGTGCCACATTAAACTTCCATAAACAAATGTACTTTTTTAAGCTTTTTGTTCATTTAGTTTTCCACTGTACAATTGCAAATGGAGGTTGAGATTCCTAAAGTGAGACCGGAAACCAACTGTTCGATAATTTTAACAAAGTTAAAAAGGAAGTAGTCCAAATGTTGGATATCCCTGAAAGTATTGTCAATCCAAGCAAACCAGAAAAATCCCATTGTCCTGGAGTGGTTTCCAGTTCATGGTGACCCTGTCTATGTCGGTCAGAGTAGAATTCAATCCCATAGGGTGATTTTTTGCTGTGGTGTGATGCTGTAGGATGAGCACTGGATTGCTAACTACATGGTCAACTATTAAAACTCACCAGGAACTCCTCAGAAGCCCTATACGGGGTCGCTATGCATCAGAACCAACTATGCATCAGAACAATTTATAGTTGTTGTTGTGAAGTGCCGTGGAGTCGGTTCCAACTCATAGTGATCCTGTATAGGGTTTCCGAGGAGCAGCTGATGAGCTTGAACCACCGACCTTGCAGTTCAAATGGCTGTGCAGTCTAGTGCATTAACCCACAACGTCACACCAGGACTCCAAAGCATCTTTGGTGATGATGTGGACTTTCTTCTTTTTAATCATTGAATCTCTTCATTATTTTTATTTGCAGCAGAACTAATTATTAGGAGACTCGAAATTATGAAGGCCATCCAAAACAGAAAGAAGGGCTCACAGCGGCTGTCAAACTCTATGACCATGTGTCTGGACAGCATACTCTATGCAGGAACAGTGATTTTAAAGTCAACAAAAAATTGAATTTTCAGATTCATTTAGGTTGAGAAAGAACATGTTTATTAATTCATTATACTCGTAATTGTAGAGGGAAAGGATTTGTGCAAGTTACATCTAGTGCCTTTTATTATATGCCATATATTGCCTGTAAGGGCTTTCTGGTATGTTGAAGATTCATATCATCTTACATTTATATTGACTGTATTTTCCTTCTTTTATATGACTTGACTAGAATTGCTTTGACTGTTGATTGACAGTGTTTTCTTAAGATACACAGCCTTAAAATTTTTATTTTGTGTCATTATTTTATTGCCTTTTCTTTGAATCCAGGTGTTTTATTCCATTATCAGCTAAAAAGACAGCAGTGTCAAAGACTGTGTGCTGTTTTAGGAAAGAAAATTATTCATATTTAAATAATTAGTGTGATAGTATCTGAAACATTTAAATTGGAATCCAACATAATGAATAGGAATACGCCGCTCTTCCTAGTTAGCCACTGAAGCAACGATGAGTCTGTATTATGACTGTGCCTGAGCGAAGACAGCCTCAGTTCTAGAAGCATCTAAGCTCTGGTTACTGTCGGTTTCCAGCAGTCAGTACAACTCACTCCTGCGGTGGCTTCCCATGGGTTAGTCAGCCAAATAGCATTGGCCAAATGCCGGACACAAACACAGCATCATTTTCTGAGGAACACCACCTACTTAGTTCAAGGTCCGAAACAGTGAGGCTGGATGAGTACTGTAAAATATGCTCTGGATTGATATGCAGACTTGCGGAGAAGGTCTATGTGACAATGGGCAAGTTCACTGAGCCTCTAAGACTCAAGTCTAATATGGAGAACATCATTAACATCCCAGGGGCGTTATGAGCATAAATCATGGTGAACAATAAGGGGAAGATACAGCAAAAACAGTGATGGTTACCATATACAAATTCCTATAGACTGAATTGTGTTCCTCAAAAAGAGTACCTGAATGTGACCTTTGGAAATAAGATTATTGGAGATGTTCTCAGATTAACATGAGGCCTGGTGGGATCCGGGAGTGGGAGGTGGGGGTCCTAATCCAATATGACGTGTGTCCCTGTGAAAATAGAAGAAACAAAGATACACAAAGACACAGAGAAGAGACAGTCACAGGAAAATGGAGGCAGAAATTGGAGTTATGCTGCTACAGCCAAGGAACACCTGGAGCCAATAGAAGATGTGAACAAGTTAAGCAAAATTCTTCCCCTGATGCTGTGGGTTTATGTGCTGGATGACAGGGTCAGTTTGAACCCTAAGGTCGGTGATTCTAGCTCACCAGCCACTCCTCGGAAACCCTATACAGGATTGCTATGAATCAACGACACAGTCAACAACAACAGCCTTCAGGAGGTTGACCTGTCAACACCGTAATTTGGATTTCCAGCCTCCACAACTGAGAATAGGTTTCTGTTGTAGACTAGCCATTTTGTGATACTATATAACTGCAGCTTTAGGAAACAAGTGCATCAATCTAAGATGGAGCAGACACTTGGCTAATGGTTTTGTACACATCCATTATCTTATGGAATTTTTGCAGCAACTATGTGGCATAAATATTTATTCTAACCCCATTTTTCTAAAAAGAAAAATAAGATTAAGAAGTTTTCCTAAAATCACAGTAATGTGTACATGGCCAAGCCAGGGTATGACAGAAGTACTGTGTTTTTCCCACTTGGTCACATCATAAAGCCATATGAGTAAGGAAAAAAAAAAAAATCATCTAATTATATGAGTTTGTTATTGTTTCTGTTAATTGCCATCAAGTTGATGCTGACTCAGAGTGACCTTGTATTTCCAAGGAGTGGCTGGTAAGCTTGAACTGCCAACCTTGCAATTCAAACTGACCTTTCAGCCCAGTGCTCATCTTATAGCACTATACTAGGACTTCTATATGAATTTGTTATTGTTGTTAAGTGCCATCAAGTCAGTGCTGACTCATAGCGATACTATATAAAGTTTCCGAGGAGCAGTTGGTGAGTTTGAACCACTGACCTGGGAGTATGCAATTTCATGGACTAGAAACTCTGTTAACGTCTTCAGGGTAAACTTTGGTTAAAGGAAAACAACAACAAAAACAGAATTTTATAAAAGTTCCTGCTTCTTTTTAACAACTGAACTAGATCTCCTTTCGAAGGAATGTATCACAATACCAAAATAAGAAAGTCCCCCAAATATTGGAATTCTGGGTTCACCCAGAGATGCTACTGAAGTTCTGGAGATCTACTTCTGAAAAATCCATCAGTGAAAACCCTCTGGAACACAACTCTACTCTGACATACCTGTGGTCACCAAGAGCCATAAGCAACTTAATGGCAAATAGTTATTGGCTTTTTCTTTTCTTATGGAAAAAAAAAAATAT
>NW_006408547.1:3814292-3817098 GCF_000296735.1 Chrysochloris asiatica | reverse complement strand
TTGTTGTTAGGTGCCATTGAGTTGGTACTGACTCACAGCAACCCTATGCACGACAGAACAAAACACTGTCCACTGTCCGGTCCTAGGCCAACCTCACAATCACTGCTATGCCTGAGCCCACTGTGGCTCTTTCTCGAGAGCAGAAATGATTACAATAAGAATCTCTTAGGTTTGCATCATCATCTGAACTACTCCTAAGACAATGTTGGAAACTGTTAAGCGGAGAGAGGAGAAGCAGAAAAAGAGAGAAAACATCTGTACATCTTCAGGATATAGGAGTGGTCAATTTTGTTGAATACAGAAAAAATAACCTTTGTGGATGATCTTTCATGTTGCCTAGATTTAATTTCCCAAGTCCTTTTTAAAGCTTAGCATTCTCTTCTTTTCTTGGTTATAATAGAAAAAAGAAATCTAGCTCTGATTTGTTTTGATATGTGAGTTGGCATTCTGAATATAATCTTATTCATATACAGGAGTTCATGTGCTTGTTTTCTTAGTGCTATAAAGTAACATACTTTTGACAGTTTTATGTTAAACTATAATGTTAACTGACACTCTCCCAAAAAAGTCATCTTATAGATGATTTGGTGACTCAGTAACTTTTTTCTAAATAAATATATGCATGGAGAGATCTGAATTAATGACTTCATTGTTAAGTACCATGGAGTCAGTTCCAACTCAGATACTGTATGGTTTCCTTCTGGGGGCTTTGAACCACCGACCTTCCAATTAGCTTATCCTGCAGCTCTACAACAAGACTCTGAATTAGTGATGTAGCAATATTTATTCTGAACTGATTTATTGATATAGAAATCACACTTCAAATAAAACAAATGTTCCCTTTCTTTCTTCTTTCCTTTCCTTCTCTCTCTCTGCCTCTTTGTCTTTTCAATCCTCATTTGTTGATTTACTGTTGTGTGTTGTCGACTTAGTTCTGATTTACAGTGACTCTGTATAAAGTTTCCAAGGATCAGTGGTGGGTTTGAACCTTGTGGTTGGTAGCCCAGTGCTTAACCTACAGTGCCGTACCAAGACTTGTTGATGGTAGAAAAGCAATAGCCTTTTGTTTAATCTGTCAACCTGTGCTTTTCAATAATTTTCTGAAAATGAGATAAATTACTTTTAATAATATTTTACTAGGCAGCATTCCTAATTTAATTGTGCCGCTGAGAGGTGAGCAATGGAAGCAGAAAGGTAATTTAACATCAGTCACCACTGCCATGGAGTCAGTTCCAGCTCATCGAGACCCTGCCCCATAGAATTTACAAGGCTGCCACATCTTTCTCCCATGGAGTGGACAGTGGCTTTGAACCTCTAACCTTTTCATTATCAGTGGAGTGCTTGGCCATTGTACTACCAAGTTTCTATTTTAGTGTGTTATTGTTGTTAAGTGCCATAGAGTTGGTTCTGACTCATAGCGACTCTGCATAGGGTTTCCGAGAAGCAGCTGGTGAGCCTGAATCGCAGACCCTACAGTTCAAACTGACTTTGCAGTTCAAAGCAAACTAAGGACTCAGTGCTATCAAATCAGTCCTGGCTCATAGTAACCTTGTGTAGGGTTTCTAAGGAACAGTTTGTGGATTTGAATCACCCACCTTGGTGGTTAGCAATCCATTGCTTATCCTACAGCACCATACCAGGACTCCAACTGATTCTCCCTATCCCAAACTTTTGTCTTGTTGTCTTATTTTTCAGCACTCTTTATGGAAGAGATCAAGCCATTGTATCTCAGGCATCCTGTGCAAATAGAAACCCTGTGTGCGTTTACACATATTGAAGTCTATCATTACAGCCTCTCGTCACCTGCATAGTAATTGCCCCTTGAATCTGTCCTAAAGGATATATATTTTGGTGATGTTGTTACATTCTCGGTCTACATATGTGCTCTAGCAGGTGCTTGATTGGAAGCAACTGAGACAATTGTTGGAACTTTTTCCTTCAGTGTATAACTATCCAATGTGATCACCATGATTATTACAGGAGTAATAAGAGATTATTTCAAAATCAGAGACCAGCTTTACTAACATGGATTGGAACGTTAGTGAGGTTACAGCCACATATTTTTGTCACTGTTGCTGCTCACTCCTTATATAGGTGTGATAATTAGAAAGCACTGATATTTGCAAGGCACTGTGGGGAGTCCGTTACAATTTTAGAACTAAAAAATATCCTCTGCCATTGAATTGAATCAGGCTCAAAGTGCCTCTGTATAGAGTTTCTGAGGCTGTAAATATTTAAGGGGGCAGAAAGCCTCATCTTTCTCTTGTTGAGGAGCCAGTGGGTTTGAACTGCCAGCCTTGCAGTTAGCAGTCTAGTGCTTACCCCACAGCACCAGCAGGACTCCTAATTTTAAAACAGATACATAGTATCTTTTTTAAGCCTACTTAATCATTATCTTTATATATTTTGGAGTTCTTTCATTGGAAGCATAGATATTTATTAAGGCTATGGTGTCTTGTTCAATTGTCCCTTTAATCATGAGATAATGTAAGTCTTTATCTGTTATGCTGATTTTTTGCCTTAAAATTTATTTTATCACAGATTAGTACTGTCACTCCTGTTCATTTTTTATTCCAATTAGCTTGGCATATTTTTTCCCGTCCTTTGATTTTTAATCTGTTTTTGTCTCTGTGTGTGAGATGTGTCTCTTGCAGACAGCTTATTGAAGAATCTTGTTTTCTTATCCATTCTGTCTCTTAATTGATGCATTTAATCATTTACATTCAGTGTAATTATCGATAGGTATGGGTTAATTGCTGCCATTATGTTTGTTTGTTTTTGTGGTGTGTCTGCTTTCTTTGTTCTG
>NW_006408547.1:3792545-3812200 GCF_000296735.1 Chrysochloris asiatica | reverse complement strand
GCAAACAGTGGTGGGGGAGGGGGGCCAATGAATAGATACCAAAACAATAAAAAAAGAAAATCAGAACAAAGCAAAATGGACAAAAGTGTATTGTGCACCTTTGCTTTGAGGTTCCCATGGTGTGTCTGCTCCCCCACTTGGTCTTGCTGTTTGGTCTCACCCAAGTTGTCCGCTCCAGGCCACCTAGCCCGGCAGATTCAAAAGTACGCAATTTCTTACTTCTGCTACAAGTCCCACTAGCTATAAGCCTTCAAACTTTAAAAATATTCCTACTTATGTGCTTCTGCGTTTTGGAGCTCGCCCTGGATCTGCTTTGCCTGGTATTCTGTGGTATGGTTGAAGGTGAACCTCACTGCACCTCCATCCTAGCCGCCATCCATACTTAATCATTATCTTAAACTGAAAATGTTCTCCTAAAACTCATCCGGTGTGCTTAGGCTTTGTTGTGGGAAAGTTGTATAGTACTAATAATGTAGTTCTGTCCACTTCTATAAGAGTGGATGGTAATATGAAATTACATTCTGATTTTAACAGCAACTTGTGTGACCATGAAATGACTTTGAGAGATCATGGTTTTGGATATAGTCTTAATTTATGTTGTAGTCATTTTGATGTTGTTCTCTTTAAACTGGGTTCAACCCAATGCTTAAGAGTATTCCTATTCCAGGGCAAAGTTGTGAAACCTTCCTAAACATTACCAAACTTCTTGTGGGAATGAGTTTGGGATTCAGGACCAAAGTCTCAGGAGACACCCTGATCAATTAGCATAACATCCTCCACAAAGACATTGTTCTATATCTTACTTTGGTGAGTGGCAACTGAGATCTTAAAAATTCATAAGCATTCATCTAAGGTGCCAATATTGCTCTCGCCTGTCCAGAGGAACGAAAAGTGATGAAAACTAAAGACACTTGGAAACAACTAGTCAAATGGACTCATGGACCATGTGACCTCAGTCTTCTTGACCCTGAGGCCAGAAAAGAATCACATTAGAAGGTCTTTGGATACAGTGGAACAAAATGCAAAACAAAAGTCATAATTATAAAAAAAGACCAGCTATTGGTCAAATAGAGACTGGTGGAACCCCAAGACCACACCCCTTGGTCCCCCTTCAGGTCTGGAAGTGAACTTTCCCCATGACTCAATTTCAGCCAAGCACTAGATGATAGGTATACAAGGGGCCAACTGTACTAGTGAGGTGTGCACACCACAGAGAGTTCCACCATTGGACATCAAAAGGGCAGCATTTACCCAAGGGCAAAGTTCAGAAGCATTGGAAAAGAAGGAGGAATGGAAACAAGAAACAGAGGGAGGAAATGGGGTAAATTATGTTACATTGTTGTTGTTGTTAGGTGCCATTGAGTTGTTACCAACTCATAGCGACGACGTTATGCTCAGCAGAATGAAACACCGCCCAATCCTGGGCCAGCTTCACTATTGTTGCCACAGTTGAGTCCATCGATGCTGCCGCTTGGCCAGTCCATCTTGTTGGGGGTCTTTCTCCCTTTCTCTGACCCTCCACCATACCAAACATGATGTCCTTCTCCAGCGACTGGTCCCTCCTGACAATATGTCCGAAATATGAGAGATGAAGTTTGGCCATCTTGGCCTCCAGGGAGCACTCTGGCTGCACTTCTTCCAAAATGGATCTATTGGTTCTTTTGGCAGCCCATGGCGCTTTCAATACTCTCCTCCAACACCATAATTCAAAAGCATCAATTCTTCTACAATCTTTCTTATTCACTGTCCAACTTTCACATGCATTTGAGGTTATTGAAAATACCATGGCTTGGGTCAAACGCACCTTAGTCCTCAAGCTGATGTCTTTGCTCTTCAACACTTTAAAAAGGTCTTGTACAGCAGATTTACCTAAAGCAATACGTCATTTGATTTCTTGACTGCTGCTTCCATGAGTGTTGATAGTTGATCCATTTAGTTGATAATTGTTACATTGAAGGGATGGTAATCATTGCGAGGAAGGCAAGTGTATACGATTTCTGGTATGGAAACCTGATGACCCATTCTGTAAATCTTTGCTCAAGTCACAATAAAAAGTTTTAAAAGAAAAAACAAAAAGGATTCCTGTATCATCTGAAAGTTAAGCAAACTTGGTGCTTTTTTTTTTCCTTTGAGGAAGAGAGATCTTTGCTTTCTCAAAGGGATCACTGACCAAATATAATTGTCGCTCTAGGATAAAATATTTAGTACAAGTGATTGCAAACCACTGTTTATGTATATATGTTTGTATTTATTTATTCACATTTCTATGCTTCAGAAATGGGGAAACATGGTAATGTATTTAATAAAAGGAGTTTTCAAAGCTCTTATCTTTTTTTACAGTTGAGGGGGCATAGCAAGAAGAGGGGAAGCAGTTAAGTTTTCTTGGATAATTAGCAATTAGGCTCAGTTATCCAGGAAGGGAAGAATACCTGTGTAGGTAGGAGAATCCAATTAGAAAGTGTCTTCAATTGCAGCTCCCTGTGGAGTCACAAGGGATATCATTCTGCTGGCCATCCTGATCTTGACCCCTGGTGAGACTCAGTGGGGGTAGCACAATTGAATTGGAAGTATCCCCTGTGTAAATTGAAGGCTTCAAAATCAATTAGCACAACGGGCTGTAGCCACTCAGCATTGGACTGAAGGCTTTCATATTAGAGTGTCATTTCTATGCAACCCTTATTCATTGCATCCCAGACTCAAAACTTGTGAGAATGTGAACCATCTGAGCTCAGGGATCCTGTGCTATTGTGGTGCTTAGAACAGCACAGCAGTGGCGACAATAGTTCAGTGTTAAAGTGAAACAAGGATGTGACACAGCTCACGTTCCCAATGCATGCCAGTTTGTCGTTGTTGTTGTTACTAAGTGCCATCAAGTTGTTTCTGACTCAAAGTGACCCTGTGTAGAGTTTGGGCAGAGCGGCTGCTGGGTTTGAACCGCCGACCATGTGGTTATCCTATGTTTACTACATGCTCCTCTGACTCATGCAACTGAAGGTTGTCTGGGCCTGACCCACAATCAGTTGCAGATTGATTATTGTGAATCAAAGAGTTTATATTGGTTGATTTTTAAAAAAATACATTGCCAAGCCTTTTGTCCTCATCTGTCTGAATCTGGAAGCTCTGCTGATTGAACACGCAACACACAAGCTTCCACAGACAGCTTAGTGGTGGCTGCACATGAGGTGCCATGGATGGAAATCCAGCCCATGTCTCTAGTATGGAAGGAGTGAATTCTACCATTGAGCTACCATTACCTCCAAACTGCCCTTGGTGGTGATGGTGGTATACCACTGAGTCCATGCCAGCTCTTAGTGACCCTGTCTAGGGTTTCCAAGGCTGTAAGTCTTTCCGGGAGCAGAAAGCCTCATCTTTCTTCTGTAGACTGACTAATGGATTTGAACTGCTGAATTTGTGGTTAGCAGCCCAGCTAATAATCCACTGTGCTCCCAGGTCTCCTTAAGCTGCTGTTGTTGATGTCGTTGTTAAGTGTCCTCAGATCCAATTCATTATGACCCTGTATAGGTTTTCTGAGGAGTGGCTGGTGGGTTTGAACTGCCAACCTTGCATTTCAAACTAATCTTGTGGCCCAGTGCTTAGTCTACAGCAATGCTCCAGGACTCTAGGCTGCCCTTAGAATCTGAGATTCTGTGTAGTGTGAGACCAAGAGAGGCTCAATGATTTATAGATTCAGTTAAATAGTGGAACAGTCTAAAGGGGAAATCAGGCTTACCAATCAACATTTCTAATCCAGGAATCTTGGTGTGGTGCTTTAAGGTAAATGCTGGACTGTTAACCACAAATCAGTGATTCAAACCCACCTGCCTCTCCTCAGAAACCTTAGAAAGGATTGTCGCTATATGTTTTGAGGTTCTTCAGCCTCATTTGAGTAACCTTTCAATCTCAAACTGTGCCAAACTGTTCTCCTTTTCTTTTTCTTCCTCTTAAAGCATTTAAGACCTTCCTCTTTATTCCACAATGTTATTCTATTAGAGGGAAAATGCCCCACTTTGCCCATACTACCAACTGTTTCCATTTCTAAAATGAAACATGCCACTCAGCGTTGTAGTTTCAGCGTTTAATAGCAAAGTGTTTGGCATAGAGTAGATTTTGTGGAATGATGACTGGTAATTGAAAGTCATTAAATGAATGCAGCTAGATTCATTTTGGAAGGTAGGTCATCTGAGTAGTGAGAACAGGTCAAACTGCTATTGAAGGAACTTTCTGAAAAACACAAAGACCCCTGCAATCTGAGACTGACCTTGGCAAAGTCATTGTACTTACGTATATGAATTGTGTTCTCATTTTATAAAGGATGAAGTGAATATCAATCCTATTTTTCTCACATTATTGTTATAAAGAATAAAATAATTATAAGACATTTGTGATTTCTTTTTATTATCAACACTAAGTTATTTTTTAGAATAGCTTAGTATAAGATAAATACAGTCCAGACTGCTATCCAGAAGTTTATGTTCTCCATTCTTTATGTCTTCCATTCGGGAGAAATTTTGTCTACTTCCTCCTCTGTGGAAGGACATTTGTCAGTGTCTGGTGAAATTTGGGGTTGTTACAGCTCAGGGTTGCTACTGGCATCTAGCGGGAAGAGGCCAAAGATGTTGCAAAATATACATTATCGCACAGAATAGGCTGAGTAACACAGGACTGTCCCTCTCGATAGAACAACAATGCTGACGTGGAGACATCCTGCTTTTGTTTGAATAGAATGTTATGAAGCTTCTCTTGGCCCTCAGGAACAATTGGTTCTCTTCTTTGATCCTTTCCTATCAAATATACGCTTATATCCCTAAGATCATGAGTTTATTTCACCCATTGACAGGAAGGGAGCTTCTAGAGGGCAAGGAGGCTCATTTGTTCATTTTAACCACATTGTCTCCTATGTTTGTCATGGTACTTCACATAGTAGCCACTCAGGACACATTAGACACAGTATTCATTCAGTCACTCACCCATTCATTCACATTTCACATCTTTTCTTTCTTTTTTTTTTTTTCAGTTTTGAGCATTTACTATATACCAAGAGTCCTGGTATGGCATTATAGGATAAACATTGAACCACAAGTTCATTTTGAAACGAGAGGTTGGTGGTTCAAACTCAACAGCCACTCCTTAGAAACCCTATTCAGGGTTGTTATAAGTTGTAACTGATTCTATGGCACTTAACAACAACAACTATATACCAAGCCGTATTTTAGATAGTAAGATACATCACTAAATACGTTGTTGTTGTTAAGTGCCATAACCCCCCATAAATCCCTGCCCCATTGGAATTTCATTCTAGTAGGGGTAGAGTAGTTACCAGGAAGCATGCCACTTAATTTTATATTCAAAGCAAGCATAGGCTAGGTCACAAAGTAACAAAATTCTGGTCTTTTAAATTCGCTGAGCTAAACTTTATTGACTAATTGAGAAAGAGATGGGTAAATTGTGTGAATCCATCAATAATGAGATGAATTGGCACGCATTTCACTGTTTGGTGTCAGACACAGTTTCGTCACCCTGTTTGACCTAGTGATCCCATATTTTGCTTAGCATTCCTTGTTAGTCATGCAGATGTGAACTGCCCCTTAGCATTCTTTATTCCACAGATGGGCGCCTACACGTGCTAGATAGTATAAAACGCACACAGGAGAATTGAGTATCATTTAAAAAAATATTTCATACACAAAATTTTACTAATGAAGAGAAACTTTCTCTTCTTTAGGTATGCTAATTTTTATTGTTATTTTTATTATTAATTTACATTGTTCAGTGCCCAGCTAAGTTCCCTAATTGAGCTGTGTGTGGGCTGCAACAACAAATCTTTACAGGAGAAGAAAGCCTCATCTTTTTTCCAAGCAGTTGGTGGCTTTGAACTCCTGACCTTGCATTTCTTCTAAAGGCTTATTACTTTCGGACTCATATAGCATAAATACAACAACAACAAATGCTGTTGAGTCAGTTCTGACTCATAGCTACCCTATATAGGGTTTCCAAGGAACAGCTGGTTGGGTTTGAACTGCCGACCTTGCAGTTCAATCTTGGAAATCCTGTGTAGGTTGCTATGAGTCGGAATCTGCTCCGTGGCTGAGTTTGGTTTTGTTTGGGGGTAGGTCTGTCTAGAGGCACTAGTGCCCCCTAGAGAAGTGTTGCATATCTGTTATTGAGTGTTGTGGTTTCTGTTCCAACCTATAGCGACCCTCCCTAGGGTTTCTGAGGAGCAACTGGTGGGCTTGAACCATTGACCCTGCTGTTCAAACTGACCTAGCAGTCTAGCGTAGTAACCCACAAATAAAAGCAGGGTTTGAGAAGAGAGCATAGATCGACTTTTTATAAAGACTCAGAGTATAAGACTTGGGCTTTCTTTATGATGTTGAATCTGTCCTCCCCTCCTCTAATGCCTCCTAAGACCACAGGAGCCAAATCGGATTCCAGTACCTCAGCCTTGGGTACAGAAGGCCCTGATTGTCAGCCAGGTGTGGAGGAATTTGACTTTGTGTAAATGAAACAACTTCTTATGAGAGTGTATTTTTGCAAGTTTGGGGACAAATAACTCCTTATATGGAGTTGTTTATCAAAAGTTCCAGACAATCTAATAAAACTATTCTTCTGGGCAACATTTCTCTTTTTGTTTCTGTCCCTCTACTTATGATACGATTCTTATGTGGGAATATAGTGAGGGTTTTTTCCTGGTGTGTACAGACTGTTTAATTGTGCAAACAGCTCAATTGAGGTGGCTCATCTTCAGGAACCTTACTTCTCACTTGGGTATAGTCAAGAAATTTTGACTTCATCTTACAGTCTTTCTATAGACTCAGGAAGCCTTTTATATGGAAGGACTAAGAGAATTGTTTCCATTTCTGGGAAGAGGTAGGAAAGCTTAACCTCAGGATTTACACTGAGTGCTCTGATGCAGTCAAAAAGCAATGAGAAGAGATCTGAATTCCAGGAAGCAATTTCAAAGCAAAATCATAGTGTTTGTTAAGTAACATCCAGTCAGTTCCGACTCACAGCAACCCTGTATAGGGTTTCCGAGGAGTACCTGGTGAGCTTGAACTGGTGACCTTGTGGTTCAAACTGACCTTGCAGTCCAGCACATTAGCCCTCAATGCCATACCAGGACTCCAAAATCATAGTAATAAACTAATAATAAATGTCATTATGGTTTTGAGCTCTTCTCTGTGAGAAGAGGGGCTGGAAGGACTTAGACCACGGAGTCTTCTATTCACTGTAGCTCAGGCCCAATGCCTTCTTGTAGACTCCAACTCACAGTGGCCCTGCAAGTGGAGTAGAACTGCCCTTTAGCATTTCTAAGGCTGTAACTCTTACAACAACAACAACAACAACTCTTACAGACACACTGCTAAATTTTTCTCCTAAGGTGAGTTCAAACCATCCACCTTTCAGTTAGCAGGCCAGCGCTTTAAACAGCCTGCTGCCCCACATGACGCTCCCTGCTGAATCACCTTTGACATTCCTGCAAAAGAAGTCAATAACTACATTAAGTAATTTACTTACTTAATTCTTTATTGCTTCATCAATTCATTCACACTTTCATGCTTATTTCTGCCAGCATTAGTGGCCAGCATTAGTGTCCATTGGTGACCCCTGAAATTGAAGGCACATAGGAATCATCCTTCTCTAACTGCTGGGTCCCAGCCCCATGTTTCCTGATTCAGTAGCACTGGTATGGGGCCCTGTGGTTGGCATTCTCTTGTTCCCATCCCAGGTGATGCTTCTGCTGCTGCTTCTGGCCAGGCAGTGACACTGTTAATTCCAGAGCTGTTGAGTCCATCCTGTTTGTGTGGGATTTCAAACTTTCTGTGAATCCTAGGGGGAAAGAATTTACAATGAACTCATATGAAAATTCTGTGGAAAATATATTGATGAAAAGAGAAATGACTTGTAAATCTAAATGACAGGTTAAATCAGACATTATTGTGGTGTTGTAGGATAAGCACTAGACCTCAAGGTCGGTTTTAACTGCAAGGTTGGTGGTTCAAACTCACCAGCTGTTCCTTGGAAACCCTATACATGGTCACTATGAGTTGGAAGTGACTCAACAGCACACAACAAGAACATTAGCACATTTTAAAATTTTTCTTTAATTATTTATTTGTATTTTTAAGGATAAATATTAATAGTTGTTACTTTTAGGTGCCCTCAAGTTAGATCCCATTCATAGTAATTCTATGTACAACAGAAGAAAGCTCTACCACCCTCACAATTTTTGTTCTGTTTGAGCTCATTATTGCCACCATCGTGCCAGTCCATCCTGTGGTGGTGGTGGGGGAGGGTCTTCCTTTTTTTCTACTGACCCTCCACTCTACCAAGCTCTATGTCCTTCCCCAAGGACATAACATGTCCAAAGTACAAGAGATGAAGTCTCCTTCCCCATCCTCCCTTTTCAGTAGTATTCTGGCTGTATTTCTTAAAATACAGATTTGTTTGTTCTTCTGGTAGTCCCTGGTACTTCAATATTCTTCTGCAGCACCATAAATCAAATGCACCTATTCTTCTCTGACCTCACTTATTCATTGTCCAGCTTTCACATGCATATAAGGCAATTGAAAATACCATGGCTTGGGTCAGGAACACCTTGGTCCTCACACGGACATCTTTGTTCTTTAACACTGTAGAGAGGTCTTTTGCAGCAGATATGCCTAATGCAGTATATCATCTGTTATCTTGACTGTTGATTCCCTGAACATTGACTCTGGATGCAGGCAAAATGAATTTTTTGATCGTTTTAATCTTTTCTCCACTTATCATGATGTTGTTTTTGGTCCAGTTGTGAGGATATTTGTTTGCTTTTCATTGAAGTGCATTCCATACTAAAGGCTATAGTCTTTGAGCTTCATAAATAAATATTTCACATCCTCTTGAATTCCAGCAAGAAAGATTGTGTCATCTGTATATCCAAGTTGCTAAAGAGCCATCCTCCAATTCTGATGCCATATTCTCTTCATATAATGTAGTTTCTCAGTTTATTTGCTCAGCATACAGATTGAATAAATATGGTGAAATATACAACCCTGACACAAATCTTTTCTGATTATAAACCATTCCATATCACCTTATTCTGTCCAAATGACTGCCTCTTGGTCTATGTACAGGTTATTCATGAGCATAACTAACGTGTGCTGAAACTACCATACTTTTCAGTGTTACCCATAGTTCATTAAGATATGCATAGTCAAGTGGCTTTGCATAGTCAATAAAGTACAAGTAAACATCTTTCTGTTATTCTCTGCTTTCAGCCAAGATCCTTCTGACATCAGCAGTGATATATCTGGTTTCACATCCTCTTCTGAATCTGGCTTCAGTTTCAGGACATGGAATCCCAGTCCATCCTGCTGAGACTCTTTCTTAATTATCTTCTCCACAATTTCACTTGCCTGTGATATTGATGATATTGTTCAATAATATCCACTTTATATAGGGTCAGTTTTCTTTGGAATACACACAGATGTGAATCTTTACCAATTGCTTGCCCACATAGCTGTCCTTAAAATTTCTTGGCTTAGATTTACAACTCCAATGCTACATCAGTTTGTTGAAACATTTCAGTTTGTATTCTCTCAGTTTCTGGAGACTTCTTTTTCACTGATGTCTTCTGTGTATGTTGAACTTCTTCCTCAGTACTATTGATTCTTAATCGTATACTTCAATACCATTGGTTCTTGATCATTGTTTGAACAATGATCAATTTTTGGTACAGAGACTCTGTGTATTCCTTCCATCTTCTTCTGATGCTGTCTTAATTTGGATTCTATAGGGAAGCAAAATCAGTGAAGCTTATATATGCTTATGTAAAAAAAGGTTTCCATCAAGAAAATGGCTCACACAATTGTTGGGGTAGGCAAGTCCCAACTCCATCAGTCAGATGTCAGGCTGGAGACTTCTGATGCACGTAGCTGTAGGGCTGATGAACCAAGATAAGCAGATCAGCCAAGCAGTCAGGTCAGTAGGATGACTGTTGACATTTCCCAGGATCAGCAGGTAATAGAGCAGGCCATGGGCTCAAGTCCAGAGAACTGGAGTTCTAAGAAGGAACCAAATGCAAGATTCAGAGCCAGCAGAGAACAAGTGAGCTTTGCCTGAGTGTCCAATATATAGGAAGCAGCCACACTCCTGAGGAAACTTCATTTCAGTTGATTGGCTGTTCATAGCAGATCTTATCACAGGGGATTACTACATTTTAACTGCTAACTCACTGAAAATAATGGCTAACTCAAATCCACAAAAGACCTTATCTTCCACAGATGCTTTCTACGTCTTTCAGTATTTTGTTCATAAAATCCTTCAATATAGAACCTAGAGGCTTGAGTTTTTTCAGCTTGAGAAATGCTGAGAGTGTTCTTCCCTTTTGGTTTTCTAACTCCAGGTCTTTCCAGATTTCATTATAATACTTGACTTTATCTTCTGAAGCTGCCCTTAGAAATTTTCTGTTCAGCTATTTTACCTCCTTCCAGTCACTAGGACCTTCTCTGCTTACAAGAGTAAGTTTCGGAGTCTCTTCTGACATCCATTTTTATCTTTCCTGTCTTTTTAATGGTCTTTTGGTTTCTTCATACATGGTATTCTTGATGTATTCTCACTGCTTCTCTGGTCTTTGTTCATTATTGTCTAATGCATCAAATCTGTTATTAAGATGGTCTCTAAATTGAGGTGGGATTATACTGAATGCCGTGTTTTGACTCTGTGGTTTTGTTTTGATTTTCTTCGGCTTCAGCTGAACTTACATATGAACAGTTGATCATCTGCTTTACAGTCTGCCCCTAGCCTTGCTTTGGTGATATTAATCTTCTCCATCATCTCTTCCCATATATAGTCAAGTTGACTTTTGTGCATTCTACCTGGTGAGGTCCACATGTACAGTTACTATTGATATTGTTGGGAAAAGGTGTTTACAATGAGAAGGTAATTGGGTTTCCAAAATTTTACCATGCAATCTCCAGCATCATTTCTATCACCAAGGCTATGTTTTCCAACTGCTAATCTTGCCTCTTTGTTTCCAACTTTCTCATTTCAATTACCAGTAATTATTATTGTACCTTGATTGTATGTTTGATCAGTTTTAGACTGAAGAAGGTGGTAGATTTCTTCACTTTCTTTGTCATCAACTTTAGTAGTTGGTACATAAATTTGAATAATCATATTAAGTGGTCTTCCTGTAGGTGTGTGAAAATTATCCCATCACAGACAGCTCTGTACTTCAAGATAGACCTTAAATGCTCTTTTTCAATGATGAATGCAACAATGATTGTTAATTCCTCTTCAATGGGTTGTTCCCAGCATAGTAAACCATGTGATTGTCCTATTTAAAATGGCCAATATCTGTCCTTTTCAGCTCACTAATACCTAGGATATTGATCTTTATGAGTTCCATTTCTTTGCGATGACTTCTAATGTTCCTACATTCATGCTTCATGCATTCCAGGTTCCAATTATTGATGGATGATTGCAGCTGTTTCTTCTCATTTTAAATTGTGCCCATCAGCAAATGAAGGCCCCCAAAGCTTTACTCTATCCACATCATTAATGTCAAGTTTACCTAGAGGAGGCAGATCTTCCCTAGTGGTATATTGAGGGCCTTCCAACCAGAGGGGATTATCTTCTGTCATTGTATCAGATGATGTTCTGCTATTGGTCAATAGGGTTCTCCGTGGCTAACCATTCAGAAATGGTCCATCTCTCTTTTTTTCCTAGTCTTTATTAATCTGGAAGCTCCACTGAAATTTGTCCACCATGGGTGACCCTGCTAATACATAAAATAGTAATGGTATAGCTTTCAGTATCACCACAACACACAAGCCACCACAGCACAACAAACTGACAGATGAGCAGTGGGTATTAAGAGTAGTTAAAATGCTCATTTTTAACATTATATTTCCAGATGATTAAGTGAAGTGTGCTTTTTTTTAAATTTTAAACAAGTATTAATGGTAGTTAAAGTAAACATACATTTCATTTCATGTTTCACACTCATTTAAAATACGTTTCCTTTGATATCTATATGTTTTTTTAAAAAATGGCTTTTGGCTATACCTGTTTTTAAGTCTTTCCTATGCAGAGGTACAAAGCTTGCACATATCAAACATGATGGCTGTATGCTGTGGAGTCAGTTCCGACCCATAGCGACCCTGTACAGGGTTTCCGGGGCTGTAAATCTTTACTGGAGCAGAACACCTCATCTTTCTACTGTGGAACAGCTGGTAGATTTGAGCTGCTGACCTTGCAGTTCGCAGCCCAATTTGTAACCATTACATTAGCTAGGTAGGATTATTAATAGGATAAAAAATAAATCAAATTAAGAAAAATTATAATTTGCATATTGACTCTGAGAAAACCACAAATCCCTACTCAATAAATTTGGTGAACACTAAGCTATTTATGATGAATAAACAGGAAATTTGTGCTTCATATTATAATAATCAAGAATTTTAGAGACAGAAAAAATAGTTAATATTATACTTCTCAACTGTTCACTTACAAGTTGATTTATTCTTTTTCATAACCTACAAGGTGGGCTTTCCATAAATCCATTGTATTTTTTTTGTCAAAAATTATTTTATAAAACAATTTATATGAGTAAATCTCTCAGAATGGCATGCCCATTAATAACATATATTCCAAAGCAAACTTTTTCAAAGAATAATGTTATTCCATTTCCATATGGGAACATAACACTTTAGAAACTCAATAATAGTAGCTCCAACATTTCGTAATTTGGCTTTAGAATGAACTTAGACACAAGCATTATAGTGTCTAATACAAAATGACAAAGGCTTACTGTGATTACTCACCTGACAGTTATAATTAGGAAAAAAAAAGGTATGATTAGTTTCCTTGTCATCTCTTTACCTCTAAATTATCATATTCACCACCTCACTTCTTATATTGGTGCAAATAATTAGTTTTAGGCATATTTCTGCCTCTTTTTTGTTATCTTTCCTCATTACTTATTATTGTTTTGTTTAGTTTCACCACACTGGAAGGACAAATAGTGGAATTTAAAATTTTGATATGAAAGAAGGAGCATCATAAATGAGTTGACTTGCTGTCTAGCAGGTGGGGGCAGGGAGGTTTCAAGATAGATGGTCAGAAGTATGGCAGACAGATGTACGTATAAAGCTTAACAAAACAACAACTACAACCTGGTTTCTCTGTAGCAAATTTCATCCAAACATATGATTACAAAAAAACCACACCAAACAACCAAGTAAGTAAACAAGCATACAAAATGAAGCCATACAGTTTCCTCTGCCTTCCGTTCTTATGCCTAGCTCGGATTTCACCCTTGAGTGACTCTGGAATATTATTTATGGTGTCAGTTTTGCTGGTAGGCTCACATACTGGGACACTAGGCTCTTTAGAGGGAGTATCCACCTGATGAGTCACAAACCCAGACTTCAAAGACACCCAGCCTGCCTTTCTGCATTATTTTCAGTCTCTAGAATCTATCAAACAGATTTTAATATTACTAGTTGATAATCATATGGTGGGGCAGAAAGGGCACAAGAGTTGGAATCTGACATTTAGGTGTTCAAACCCAGGCCCATGAAAACCTTGTTTTCCCATGTTTTCAATTTGCCTAATAATGATGACCTCAAAAGTTTGTGAAGATTGAGTAAAGTGATATTTATTATGCGCCTAACACCATCCATAGAACCCAACAGGTATTCAACAGTAGTAGCGTCCTTTCTAGATAGAACTTCCTGGCATAGCCTTCATTCAGTGTTCTCAACAGTCTAAGGAGGCACAAGCTTAGGGCTGGGGTGAAGTAAGTGGGGAGAGTGGGGCAAGTGTAGGATTGAGTCTGTTTTTATTTAAAATGTTGACATTTTTGCTCATCTTGTATATTTTTGTTTTACTTTTCATTTGAAATAACATTGAACTGGAATATAACCTTGATTAATGAGTATTTTGAAACCTATTTAAATTTTTGCCCAAAATGTGTTGCCTCACTTGCATCATGCTAAGTCTAGCTTTGATAAAGAGATTAAGTAAGGAAAACAAAACAAAAGAAAAATACATCCCCTAGTTCATAAGCAGTATAGTTCAGACACAGACTCTGTAGAATAAGCACTGGACTTTGAACCACAAGGTTGGAGAAAGATGAGGCTTTCTTCTCCCACAAACATGTACAGACTCAGAAACCTTATACAGGGTCACTATGAGTCAGAACTGACTCGACACCACCACCATGCCTAGATGCAGTGAAGAATGCTTCACTGTCATTCCCTGTTTGCCTAAACAGCTGGGATACTAAGGTTCTAAAGCTGAAGAGTCTCCTCACTGATTGCTGTCTTCCCAGCAACCAGAAAGCACTGGCACTCCATCAGACGTTCCATCTGACTTGTAATGAGATGACTTGCCATGCTTCATTGACTCAGCTCTATCTCATTATCATGGAGTCCTGGGTTCCTGAAGGCTATGGTCTCTAGGGAGGTTGCATTACAGCCTCTACATTAACATTCTCTCCTTTTGTATCTGCTACTATAGTGCCATGATCATTTGCTTTCCTGCTGTTAGATAAAATAGTACATTGATCCCAGAAGGAATGGAGGCAAAGCTGATGAAATTGTGGCAAAAACAAAGCTCATATTTTCCTCTGATACATGGACCTCACTTTTCTTGGATCCTACTGATATGCAGTATGTTGCCAGAAATGGCTTTTCAGGCAGACCTTCTACTGTTATCATGCAGTATATGGATCCCACCTCCCCATCTTTCTGTCTCCACCTGGTGAACAGAGCTGGATGTATCATTATGTTAATATGCAATGGATAGTATTCTTTTTTGAGACAAAATTTCCATCTGGGTAGCTCAGATCTTATCTTGAAAGGGTATTCACAAATCAAGAGAAAGTAAAAAGAGATGATAAGTCTAAGTCCCCTCTGAATTATATGGCAATACTATACCGTTGGGGGTCCTGGTGTGGCGCTGTGGGTTAATGTGCTAGACTGCAAGATCAGTTTGAACGCAAAGTTGGCAGTTCAAGTTCACCAGCCATTGTTTGGAAATCCTATACAGAGTTGCTATGAGTTGGAACCGACTTCACAGCACTTAACGACAACAGCAACTGTCCTTGTGTGGTGCTGTAGGATAAATACTGGGTTGCAAGATCTGTTTGAGCCATAAGTTTGTTGGTTCAAATGCACTAGCCAATCCTCAGAAACCCTATATGGGGTAGCTTTGAATTGGAACAAGGACCTTTGGTAGCATAGTGGTTATGAATCAGGCTGCGAACTATAAGGTCAGCAGTTCGAATCTACCATCTAGAATGCGGAAGAAAGATAAGGCTTTCTGTTCCCGTAAAGATGTACAGCCTCGGAAACTGTGTACAGGGTAGCTATGAGTTGGAACTGACTCCACAGCACATAACAGCAACATGAATTGGAACTGACTGGATGACAGTTAACAACAACAACAATAAATGTTCATATTACACATGAGTATACGAGCATGGGAGTTTCTGTGTATGTTGACTGAAATAATTTAATTGGGTCTGTTAAACTGAGTGCTCTGCTAAAGTATAGAGCATGTGATTGAAATACAATAAAAAAAGAAAGATCATGAGGATTCTATGAATACTAGCATGCATTCTTGGAAAGAGAGTTCAAATCTAAAGTCTATGAATATAGTACTCAAACACTTTCTTATTAAAATATATTCTAGTGTATGAGGAAATTGCTGAAAGCTAGTATTTAGTTTGGGTCAAGTGAGATTTTGAGTGTTGTTGTTAGGTTTACTCTCCTGGAGAATCTTGGACCAAAGGTGAGCTCCATCAGTTCTGAGTCCATGGCACTATGTATATTTCATAAAGTCAATTGCCAGGGAATCAAAAGCTTGGCTGGTTAGAGGTGAAAATCTTGGAGAAAATGAGTAGAAGACAGATGTGTATTGTGGTATCTTCCCTTGGGAAAGCAGTGCCAGGGATTTCTGTGTGAATGTGGTGCCATCTTGCTATGGTTGTATAATAATGAGGCTCCCAGGGATGTTCCTGATTCTGGAGAGAAGCACAGTGTTAGTGGCAGTTTCTGTCCCCATGCCTGGCTTCCCACCAGACTTCCCAAAACTTATAAATCAACAAGCAACATAATGCAGTCCCTGAGGTTATGGCTATTAAGAATGCAATCCATGCAACCAAAATGTATTCCCAAATAATTCAAGATCCCACCAGTCGCTCCCTGAAATGGACTCAATGGCACTTGTCAACACCAGAATTTCTCAAACAGTGTCAAGGGAAATAACTAACCTAAATTATTTCTTAAAATTCATTAAAACTTTATCAATTTACTCTCCCTTTTTTTCTGTCATCTCATCCCAGCCTTCTTGTACCATGGCTTCTCCTTTGCTTTGCTTGTAAATTTGTTTTTCTTTCTTGCAAGAATTTCTAGCCTTCATCATTTTGCCATTCTTGCTCTTTGTCACTACCCAATCCTTCCTGACTGTCAGCCACAGAACACAGGAAGCTTTCAGATGAATTAGGTGTAGCTACTTGGAGGATTGAAGGAGCTCTGGTTAAGTATCTCACTGCTAACAGCAAGGTTGGCAGTTCAAACCCATCAGTCGATCCAACATAGAAGGATGAGGCTGCTTACTCCCATAAGATTGACAATCTCAGAAATCCTCAGGAGCAGTTCTAACCTGTTTGAGAGGGTTGCTGTGAGTCAGAAATGATTTGATAGCAGTGGGTTTTTGGCTTGGAGGGTCGGGGAAGGAAGGCTTAAGAGGGCCAAAGAGAAATCATATTTAGTGGGCAGGGGAGAAGAAAGGCTGAGGACAGTAACTTGTATTCCATCCTAAATATAAACTCCCAAAGGCAGCATTTGTGCTCTGACAGCTGCTCGGTCTGAGGGGAATATGAGCTGAGGACGGGAGGAGTTTTGGAGAGAGGCATTCATTATCTTCTTTTAGATATAAAGAGAAACAGAATTGTAGTCTTTATATTGATGTTCTGAACGTAACCGTTCTTTTTTCTTTCATCATCCTAATTCTGTTGCCAGGATGCTAATTAACAGATTTGTAATTTTAGAAATGCACAGCCGACTATGTTAATTTCTTTTCACCCTTAAAAAAACCTGAATGAACCAATGACTAGAAATCTCATAATCATGATTCTTTAACTTAATGTTTCATTCCTTTATAAATGTTTTATTAAATATTCATATGAATGAGCTCAGCTTTAGAGTTTCTTTCTTTTTTGAGTCTATACACAATCTTTTGACATTAAGAAAATAGAATAGTAGAGGTCAGTTGAGATTTATTCATGGATTCAAAGCTACTTTAAGGTCCAAATGATATTGCTGTTACACTTTTAAAAAAATAAAAACACATTTTATTGTGAAATGGGGTGAAGGTTTGTAGAACAAATAAGTTTTACATTCAATAATTTATATATATTTTGTTTCATGTCGTTGAGAACAATACACATCCACCCTGTTTCTTTCCTGTGTTTTCCTGTTTCTGTTCCTCCTTCTTAGCCCTTCCTGCCTGGTGAACTTTGTCTTGATAAATTGATTCAGTTCTAGGTCTGAAGGATGATTAAGGACCATAGTCTTAAGGGTTTCAGTACTCTCTATCTGAACAGTAAGCCTGATTTTTTTTATGACTTTAAGTTTTGTTCCATATTTTCCTAATACTCTTATCTAGGACCTTCTAACATGATCCCCTCAGAGCAGTCCATAGTGGTAGCTAGGCACCACCAATCTCTTCTGGTCTCAGGGTTGTGGATGTTGAAGTTAAATAACCATTTGTCCTTTAGACCAATTGTTTCTACTGGTCTTTGAGTTTTCACAGTCTTCTTTGCTTCACAAGGAGAGACCATTAATTGAACTTTAAATGGCCACTCATGAGCTTTAAAAGACCCTAGTCACTACTCGTCAAAGAAGGATGTAGAACATTTTCTTTGTGACTGTGTTGTACCAATTGACCTTGATGTCCACCAAGACTTTCGTGTTGAGTCCCCAAGGCCAGTGATTCATTCTCTCAGGGATTTGGCTATGCCTGACAAGTTTGTGTTCATATATGCCACTATATTTGTGGATATATTTGAGACATCTGTAATTACATATGTAGAAATGTATTCTGGTAAACCTATTGATTTTTACTGTGGGTTGTACACAATCTTTTGGCATTGAGAAAACAGATTCATAAAGCTCATTTGAGACTTGTGGATTTAATATTTATTTTAGTATGAAAACTTTTTCTTGACTTTTCGTAACAGTGGTCATATACAATACTTAACTTTTTGTGATTGATTAATTTTATTCAGCATAATTCTAGTGTAGCATTGTGGGTTAGTTCACTGGACTGAAAAGTCAGTTTGCGAGGCAAGGTCAGCATTTCAAGTTCACCAGTCACTCTTTGGAAACCCTATATAAGGTTGCTATGGGTTTGAACCAATTCGACAGTACTTTAACAACAACTACAACAAAAATGTTCCCCAGGTTCACCCATGTTATGAAGTATTTCACAGATTCATTGCTACTTTTTAATGTTGTATAAGATTACATTGGGTGTATCCACCATCATCTATCTTTTTATTCCTCCACTGGTGGTCATTTATGTTGTTTCCATCTTTTTGCAATTGTGAAGAGTGCTGTGATGAACTTGTTGTTGTGAAGTATCGTCAAGTCAATCCCGACCCATAACGACCCTGTGTAGGGTTTCTGAAGAGCAGCTGGTGAGCTTGAACCACCAACCTTGCAGTTGAAAGGCTTTGCAGTCTGGCGCATGAACTCACAGCGCCACGCCAGGACTTAGGTGGGTGCATGTCTATTTGGGCCACAGCTCTGACTGCTGTGGGATGTATGTGTAGTTGTGTAATTTCTGGATCACATAGTATTTCTTTCTATTTCCAACTTTCTAGGAAACACCATACAGTTTTTTACAGTGACTGCACCATTTTATAATTCTACCAGCTGTGTAAGAAAGTCCCAGTCTTCCATACTCTCTCAAGCATTTTATTTTTTAGCTTTGCTATTAACAACAACAACATTAACAGTAATAAGCTATAACTCACTGTGGTTTTTATTTTCACCTCTATAATGGCTAATGAAAAGGAGCTCTGGTAGCGTAGTGGTTATAAATCAGGCTGCTAATCTCACAGTCAGCAGTTCGAAACTACCAACTGTTCCGTGAGAGAAACATGAGGCTTTCTGCTCTTGTAAAGATTTAAAGCCCCGGAAACCCTGTACAGGGTAGCTGTGAGGCAGATCCGACTCCACGGCACATAACAACAAATGGCTAAAGAAAGGAGCCTTGCTAGTATAGTGTTTACGCATCAGAATGCTAACTGCAAGGTCAGCAGTTCGAATCCACAAGCCACTCCACCAGAGAAAGATGAGGCTTTCTGATTTCCAAAAGATTCACAGTCTGGGGAATCTTATACAGGGTCTCTATGAGTCAAACCAGCTTGATGGAACACCACCACCACCAATGACTAATGAAGAAGCCCTGGTAATAAGCATTGGAGTGCTAACCACAAGACTCAAAGTTCAAAGCCACCAGTTGCTCCACTCGTGTAAAGATTTACAGCCTCAGAAACCTTACATAGGGTTGTGATAAGTTGGCATCAACTCCATGGCAATGGATTTGGTTTAGGAATGAATGGCTAATGGGGAGCCCTTCCAAAACAGATCTATTGG
>NW_006408547.1:3773793-3791860 GCF_000296735.1 Chrysochloris asiatica | reverse complement strand
AGTGTTTCATTCTGCTGTGCATTAGGTCACTATGGATCGGTACTGGCTCGATGGCATCTAACAAAACAAAACAAAACAAAAAAAAACCTGGGGAGCCCTGGTGGTTCAATGGGTTAAGCATTTGGCTGCTAAGTACAAAGTCAGTGAATCAAACCTAGCAGAAGCTCCACAGGTAAAAGATGAGGCTGTTTGCTCCCAGAAACTTTATGGAGTAGTTCAACTCTGTCCTATAATGTCACAATGAGTTGGAAAACACTTGGCAACAGTGACAGAGATTAATGATCACCAGCATTTCTTCATGTGTTTGCTGTTCACCTGAATGTCTTCTTTGATGAAGTGTCTGTTCATGTCCTCTGCCCATCTTTTAATCAGATTATTTGGGGGCGGGGGGGGGTTGGAGAGGCGGGATTTGTTGTTGTTGTTGATGTGTGAACATTTTCTACAAATTTTAAAAATTTGTCCCTTAAATGACAATATGTCATTGCCATTTTTTTCCCTTCAGTCTGTAAGTTCTCTCTTTACTCTTTTTGTGAAATCTTTTGATATACTTGTCTAATTTTAGGAGGCCCCAGTTATCTAGTTTGTCTTTTGTTGTTTGTATACTTCTAGTTATGTTTAATAGTGTGTTTATACCATTTATTATGGGCCCTAAGCGTGGACTGATAGTTTCTTTCATGGTCTTTATAGTTACAGGTTTTACATACAGATCTTTGATCCATCTTGAAATGTATTTTTGTGTATGATGTAAAATATGAGTCCTGTTTTATTTTTCTGCAAACAGCCAGTTTTGCCAGCACCAAATGTTAAAGAGATTCCATCTTCCCCCATTTAATGAGTTTAGGTCCATTGTCAAAAACCTGTCCGTAGGAAGATGGAGTTCCTTCTGAGTTCTCATTTCTGTTCAGTTGGTCTGTGTGTTTTGTCATTGTACCAGCACCAGACTGGATTAACTAACATGGCTGTGTAGTAGGCTTTCAGATCAGGAAGTGTGATGCCTCATACTTTGTTCTGCTTTAGTAATGCTTTGCTTCCTTTCCATATGAAGTTGGTGTTGTTTTCCCATCACTTTAAAGGAAGATGATGAAATCTGAATTGGGATTGCATTATAGTTGTAGATTGCATTAGGTTATATTGACCCAACGGTTTTGGTTTGTCATGTTTTAATCCTCATTTGATTCAATTAACTTAAAAAAAAAATTCTTAATTTGATTACTCAGTTGTTGTTGTTGTTGTTGTTGTTATGTGCCGTGGAGTCGGTTCCGACTCATAGCGACCCTGTACAGGGTTTCCGAGGCTGTTAATCTTTACGGGAGCAGAACGCCTTATCTTTCTCCCGCGGAACCGCTGGTAGTTTCGAACTGCTGACCTTATGGTTCGCAGCCCGATTCGTAAGTACTATTCAATTTCCACGCATTTGCTTTTTTTTTTTTTTTTTTCTTGGTGTTTGTATTGCTGATTTCTAATTCTATAGTGTTGTTTTCTTAGAAATGGTTTGTAGTATTTTGTTCTTTTAATTTATTGACGCTTGATTTATGGCCTACCATATGGTCTATTCTGGAGCATGGATGTTCCATATGTACTGGAAAAGACTGTACATTGTGTGCTGGTGGGGTGTTCTGTGTCTATCTATGAGGTGAAGTTGGTTGATTATGTTGTTTAGTTTTTCTGTGTCTTTGTTGAATTTCTTTTTAACTCTTCCCTTTATTGAAATGGGTCAATTAATATCTCCTGTACTATTTTGGAGTTGTCTATTTCTCTTTTAATCTGTTAAAGTTTGATTCATGATTCTTGAGGCTCTTTCATTGACTGCATAGATATTTATTATGACTATGACTATTTGAAGGATGCTTTAATCATTATTAAATTAAAGGATCTTTCCTGTCTCTTATGCCTCAACATCTATTTTATCAGAAATCAGTATTGTCACTCCTGCTCTTTTTTGATTGCCATTTGCTTGCTATATTTTTCCCTCCTTTGATTTTTAGTCTTCTTTTATCTTTGAGTCTAAAGAGTGTCTCTTGTAGACAGCATATTGATGGGTTCTGTTGTCTTATCTATGCTGCTGTTCTCTGTCTCTTAACAGGTATATTTATTATACATTTAGTGTAATTATCAATAAGTATCAGTTCATTGCTGTTATTTTGCTGTGTGTTTGTTATTGAATGTGTATGTGGTGCTGTTAATTTCTTTGCTATACATAATTATCTGTGCAGAGTAAATTTTTTATGAACTTTATCATTTTCTTCATTGCTGTTGTGTTAGTGTTAACTAAATATTTAGGGTTTTCCTCTTTTTATTTTAATGAGAAGGTTTGTTACTTTTCTTTGAGCTTACCCTATAATGTATTCTCTCCAAGTTTAAAAGACTCGCTGTATCTTGAAAGCGTCTTGACTGCCTTTCCATTTGGAAGTTCTGTAACTACACACCACTTATTTCCCCTATTTTGTTGTCCTCATTTACAAATTGGTATCTCTGAGTCTCTGTTTTCAATCTTGCAGTTTTATTTTACTTTGGTTGCCTCTATATCTAGTTGATTTCTGGGTAGTGTTGTCATGTGTTCCTGCTCTTCTTGGTTCTCTGTCCAAGTAATTCCCTTTAGTATTTCTTATAAGGTTGGTCTGGTTTTCACAAATTCTCTTAATGTCTGTTTATCTGTCAGTGTCATAATGTTGTTCTCATATTTAAGGGAGAGTTTTGTTGGGTATATGATTCTTTGTGGGCAACATTTTTTTTTTTTTTTTTTTTCCTATGCCATCCCCTTGCTTTCTTGCATGGTTTCTGTTGAGAAACGATTGTCTGACAGGTTGTCCTTTGTGAATAACTCCATTCTCTCTAAGCTGCTTTCAGTATTCTTTCTTTGCTTTTGGTTTTTGGAAATTTTTATATTATGATATGTCTTGGTTATTTCTTTTAGGGTCTGTCTTGTTTTGGGTTCATTAAATTTCTTGAATGCATATCTCCTCATTTTTCCTGTTACTAGGGAAGTTTTCTTCCAACAAATCTTTGACAATTTTCTCTATGCTTTTTTTGTCTCTTCCTGTTATGGAATTCTGATCACATGATGTAAGATATTCCTCTTGATGGTGTCCCATATAATTCTTAGGCTTTTCTGTCTCTCTTTGTTATTCTTTGTTCTGATTGGTCTTTGACAAATTAATATTCAGAGATTTATCTTAATCTTGTTAATCCTATTCTCCATTGATTCAATTTTACTCTTTGCCCTTTCAATGCATTTTCTGTTTCTGAAATTTTAATATTAATCTTTTGGATTTCTGTTTCTTGTTTTTGTACTGTTACTAATTTTTTAAAATTCATTTTGTCAGTTTGATATTTTAATGTTTTTCTAAAATCTAGAAAAACATTTCTAGAATTATGTCTTTGTTTTCATTGATCTTTCTCTCAATCTGCTTATGTACTTAAATACTATTTTTTTGTATTCCTTATCAGGAAATTCCAGTGCCATTTTTTCTAAAGAGGGTTTTCTAACCATGCATTTTGGTCACTTGTTTTTGTTACTCTGTCTTGTTTCTTGGTGAATTGAGGTTTTCTATTGTATTTAAGACATAGTGGTATTGTTGTGCTTATATTTAATTGGTGATTGTATGTTGGTATAGTTTGTCCAGACCTTACTTATTTTCGCTGTATTTTGTTTGATTTTCTGAGCAGGTGAGACAGGTGTGCTACTCTGCTTGCTAGCTTGTAAGTCCTTAGGTGCTCACTACCTATCTCCTGGTGGATATGGTAGAGTGTGGGAATGTGTGCACAGCTCTCTGTTTTCTGTTTACATAGAACAGTTGAAGGTGGGTGGGGCTGGTGTTGGCCACCATTGTTGATGGGGTGGTGTGGGAGTGGGCCAACAGGTGGAGCTATAAGAGATCCAGATGTGACTGAGTCATGTGGGAATGGTTGCTTTCTTGCCATCAGCTATGAGTGTGTGTACTGGTACAGTCTGGGTTGTTGTTGTTATGTGTAGTGGAGTCAGTTCCCACTCATAGTGACCCTGTACAGGGTTTCTGAGGCTGTAAATCTTTACAGGAGCAGAACACCTCATCTTTCTCCTGGGGAACTGCTGGTAGTTTCGAACTGCTGACCTTGCGGTTGGCAGCCTGACTCGTAACCACTACGCTACCAGAGCTCCTTCTGAACTAATTTATCAGGTTGCTGTCCCACTTGGAGTGCTGCTTGCAAAAATTCAAAATGGCCACAGGTGTCTGGCCAGTTGACAATTCACTGCTCTATTTCTCTTTTTGTTTGCTCTTTTTATTCAATTTCTTCTTTTAGTTGATATTTGATCCACCTATGTATTCTTTCCTTTCATATCTGTTTCATTTGGTTTCTTGTGTCTTTGTTATAGAGGACCTTGGTAGCTTACTTACCTAATCTGCCATCTTTCCGGAAGTCCCTCACTGTTGTACTTTTTGCTGTTTTATTCTTTCATTATATTTCTTTTGGGATTTTAGCCACAATTCAATCAAATAAGGGAATGCAAATTTTTAGTCTTTGAATCTCAGGAAGAATAGTCATATTTCTAAATTCATAACAAAAGTTGAAATGTCAAAGTTTACCAAACTACTATTAAATTTAGATAAAAGGGAGCATTTTTAATGAAGAGAATATGGACTTGATAGTAACTGAGATCTCAGTTCTAATTCCAGCACGAGCTATACAGATGTGGGCAGATTATTTAACATTCCTGATCCTCAGTCTAAGGATCAAACATGCATAAGGATAGCGACCCTCTTATGAAGAATAAATATGACACTTGTCACTGAGTACAAGCCATATGCATTGTATTCTGATATAGAACAATCTAAGTTTCACTTTTTACTACAGAAAATATTTCATACCTAGATCTTTTTCATAATCAGACCTCTAGTTATAAAATATGTAAATAAGTATATGGAAAGGGAGGAAAATTTAACAAGTTTATATATTCTTTTGTGGGCGGTTACATAATAAGACAATGCTCAAACACTTGTTAAGCCATAAATGTAAAGCATGAACATATTTCTTACTTAAGATTTTTATATAACTATACAGAAGGTATAAGGAGCTCTGGTAGCGTAGTGGTTACGAATTGGGCTGTGAACCACAAGGCCAGCAGTTCAAAACTACCAGCTGTTACGTGGGAAAAAGATGAGGCTTTCTGCTCCTTTAAAGATTTATAGCCTCGGAAACCCTGTACGGGGTCGCTATGAGTTGGATCTGACTCCACAGCACATAACAACACAACAACATACAGAAGGTATAGAAACCAATTTCATTTTGACTTGTATTATAATGCTGTTACCAAACACCCTGTACTTAAATCATGCTTCATTTGGAGATAGTAAAGTCTAATGAATTTCTATCAAGCATGAATCTTACTTAGTTTTTCCCTACAAGATCAGAATTACAAAGTACTCTTAAGGAAATTTACACTGAGTGTTCACTTATACCATATTTACAATTGAGCATCACCTCAGAAGCCTGGATTTTTGGTGGAGCAAACATAAGATGGTTAGCATGAGGAGAAAATAGATAGAGGAGAAAGTGGAGTAAACAGAATTTTAATCTGTTTACTTCACAGTAACTTTTGCCTGTAAGCTTCCCAAATGTCTCTGTGTAGGAGTCAGTCTGGCCATGGCCTTGATGAGAGGGATTAACCAAAACTAATCATTGAAGTCAGATGCCTGAACTGTTATTGAAATTGACTCTTACTGTTGAAGAGTCTTCAAACAGGAACTGAAACTATCATAAGGATTCTTTGTGGGCAGTAAACAACAATGCTTATGTTCATCTTTCCTTTATCAGCTCGCCAGTACATTTGGCAGCCTACACAAACAACACCCCCTTGGTCTCCTTATTTATCTTTGAAGGACGGTGGTGGCGTGTCCTCCCAGGACACTGACCCATGGGACTGAAGCAGAATGATTCAAGTAGCACCTTCATTTTTACCACCCAGCCAACCCTGAACGGGCAAGGTGTATTTTTTTTTTTCTTGATTTCCCATATGTTTGTCTAAAAACAATGTATTCATAGGCAAAATTAGGTTCATTTTATTAAAGTATATTGTATTTCTTTAATATTTGGGGGCTTAATGATAATGATATTATGAATGAAAATCTCTCATAAAATTGGTCTTGTTAGGTGCTTTGAAATCAGTTCTGACTCATCTTTATGGGAGCAGAAAGCTAAAATTTTAATTGTGTGCTCAAAATGAAATTGTATGTGTGACACATAAGGCCTTTCTTTCTCTCTATCATCACAAGTACCCGATTTATAAGTTTAACTTTGTTGTTGACAGTCTCCCATGCAAAGAGCATAAGCTCTATGCAGACAAGAAAGAAAATTCTTTATTCCTATATTGTTAGTGTTACCATTGAGCCTAAGATGTAATAGAGATTCGATATATGATTAATGATCTAATGAATGGAAAAATCCAAAGCCCTGGTGATCAATATCATTGAATTGTTGCTTTTGACTCTTCAAAGGAATGATCCCATCTGTTTACATTTGGGCTGTTGTTCCATGTAGGTCAACAGCATGATGGGAGTGGAGAGTGAGAAAAAATAATTTTGTTTAATAAATTTTATTTTTCTAAAGATTTCCATTTTTTTTTATAAAACTTCAAAGTCAAATATTTCTGTAGATTCTACTCTGGGTTTGTTTCTTAGAATCTTAGAAGAGCAGAGTCGTAACAGACAATGGTGATCTTCTAGCCTACTGCTGTTCTAGCTTTGAAATGTTTGCAAAGGCACAATTCATAGCAGTCTACATACACAATGCTGTAGTGCCTCATGTTGTTTTGTTACTCAAATGTATTCTTCTAAAAGTAATCTGTTAGTTTAATTGGATATTGTGTAAGATGAGGAGCCCTAATGGTGCTGTGGGTTAAGCACTGGACTGCTAACTGCAAGGTCAGCAGTTCGAACCCACAAGTCACTCCATGGGAGAAAGATGAAGCTATGTACTGCTGTAAGATTTACTGTCTTGGAAACCCTGTGAATTGAAATCAGCTCTATGGCAGTGAGTTCTGGAGTTTAAGATAAGATAACTGCAACTTAATTTGACAATTTTTTCTCATTTCTATTTTACTTCTTCATTTTATTTTTCACAACAAATATTAAAACAGAGACCATTTGTTTCTTATTTCCTGTCATTTATAATAATCTAAGACTGGATGAAGAATGAATGTTTCAACCAACTTCCATTTCCTATTCCCACCCTCAATATTTTTACAACATGAGTAGGCAAGATTGGAATATGCTGGTTTAAAATGTTTCAGCAATCAGCTGAGATGTACAAGATCCCCCAAAAATTCATGCTTATATCATTTTATCAATTTATTCCAAGAAAGAACAGGCTGATTGGAAAGGCCAAAGGAGACGTATAGAAGAAACTATTATATTATTATAAAAGAAAAAAATGTGATATTATATGTGATAACAATAGATTAGCCAAATCAGCCTTTCTAGACATAAGGAAACCTTACCTAAATAAATCTGGTCACTTGACTTTGACGACACACACAAAAGGTAACACCAAGTCCTAGGCTGCCCTTGTCTTGGAAGTGTTTATTAGTTGATTTTGAGATAATTTCCCAAGCCAGCAAAGTTGCCATGTGTGCTTTGCAAATCACACCACCATTGTTTGTATATAAATGAGGCATGTCTGAATTCTGCACTGATGAGCTGTGGATTTCTATCTAACACAGAGAATGAACGTGTTCTGCGGAGTCTTGTCTCCCATTAATGTTCCTTCCCCTGAGAAGTGAAGGTGCATCCCTGTGTGAGATCTGATAGGCTACAAAGTGGGATCCGGGCAAAGTCTGGAAGACTTGAACACTGTGAACAGAATTAATGGTCAAACTTGGTTGTGGGTAAAATGATTCATAGGATGAAATTTGCTCATACCTTCCTTACTCTTTCTTCCTCTTTAACTTATTCTAAAAAAGGAAGGACAGTCTAATTTCAAGCTGTAAAAAAGATGGAGCACTGGGAATTCTCTTTTGAAAACTCAAGGGCCAGGGCAACATGGCCACATTAATTTCCAAATAAAAGTTGATGAATAATCAGAAAACATAACTGCTTCTATTATTTTTCTACCAAAGAAAAAAGTATTCCTAAGATTTTTATCTCCTTTGCTGATAAGACAGTAATAGCCTTTGAGCCCCATTGCCATAGAGAGCTACCGATAGCCTGGCCTCAAATAAAGACAAGTCCTGAGTGCTGTGACCCAATAGCCCAAATAAACCATGCGGACACACAAACATATCTCTGAATTCCATCTGTACATAAATTATTTGTTCTCTACAAAAAGCTATAAGTGGTCAAATAAGATAATATTAAATCAAGCAAAGGATGGCCGTTTAATAGATGTGACTGTTTTAAAAATGTGTAAGCATGCATGCCATTGTCATGGCGTCAGTTAGGACTCATGGTGACCCCATGCTTTATAGACTAGAACTGCTCCATAGGGTTTGCTTGAGTCCTGGTGTGGCGCCGTGGGTTAATGTGCCAGACTGCTAACCTGTTTGTACTGCAAAGCTGGAAGGCAGTTCAAGCTCACCAGCTGCTCCCTGGAAATCCTATGCAGGGTTGTGATGGGTCAAAACAGACTCGATGGCACTTAACAACAACATAGGGTTTTCTTGGCTGTAAGCTATATGGAAGCAAATTAATAGGGATTTCTTCTGAGTTGGTTGTTAGGTGGGTTTGAATCATCAACTCTCAAGTTAGTAGTCAAGCTCAAGAGCCCTACTGTGGCATCTTAGGGTAAGCACTGGACTGCTAACCGAAAGACCGGTAGTTCAAACCTACCAGCCCCTCTGGGAAACCCTGTATGGGGTTGCTATGAGTTGGAACTGACTCTATAGCATACAACAATAACAGTCAAGCACAACTGTGCACCAATCACCCAACCAAAACCAAACCCACTGACATTGAAACTCATAGAAACTCCATATAGGGAATCAAAAACTGCAAATCTTTTCATGAATACACAGCCTCATCTTTCTCCTTCAGAGTGACTGCTCAGCTTGATCTGCCGACCTTGCCAACAGGCCTCCTAAGAGCCGTATAAATATGGTAGTAATAGTTAAAAGTTTCTAAAATTTTAATATAGATTTGGCAATTTTCATAGATTTAAGAGCATTTGCCTGCCTTGTTTTACTTTTGTTCATATTTGTGGAGTGGGAAAATTTGGGATATTCAAGATGGTTGAAACCTTAGAAAAATGGTGAGCATGTAATGTGTCTCCAGAATTATCATTTTGTTTGCCAATTATTCACATTATTGCAGACATTATTAACATTATTAGATGACATGTGTCTTCACCTCCTCATGTGTCATTTCATCTTTATTTACTCTAAAAGAAGGGTATTTGTGAATTTAGGGGAAAAGATTTCTCTAGGAATATCATGTCTAAAAAAGATGTAGATCATTTTTATGATACTTAGACTTATAAGCATGCATTTATGTATGAGTATATGGTATATATGTTTGTGTGTTTCATTTCTCAATTTGAGTGAATTCTTAATTAGGGACATGATTTATGGGTTAGTCACTATGATTTTACATCTAATTTAGGAGTTGATAAGGTGAGTGGAGGCTAAGATAGAGTTGCATTGAAAATCAGCCACGTTGATGATTTAGTTTTCACATTTCATATTATTTTGATTCCTTAGTAAGTTCTTTTGAGGTTACAAATTATATAGTGAATAGAAAAACAACTAAAAATGTCAACCTATTAATAGTCCTGTTGTGGCACTGTGAGTTAATGTGCTGGACTGTGAAGTTGGTTTGAACCACAAGGGCGGTGGATCAAACTCCACCAGCTGCTCCTAGGAAACCCTGTACAGGGTCACTATGGGTCACAATTGACTCAATAGCAATTAACAACAACAACAACAAATTAACCTATTAATAGAATTTATCACATTATAGTCTTTCACTATGTACCTTGCTGAGATTTAATTATGTTATATTGTGGGAAGCTTGTTTTTAGGTTCAAACTGACTTTTTTTTTTTTTTTTTAAATGTTTTATTGTGAATTATGTGATATTTTACATGGTAGTACAGTAGTTTTACATTCATTCTATCATATATCATCTCATTGCCATGGTTACAATCCCCTCCATGCAACATCAACCAACCAAAGGGTATACCCTGTGGGGAATACAGGGGGCAGGAAGCTCACCAGCTGCTCTCTGTGTCTTCAGCTGAAGACAGCACACAGTCACTCTGCCTCTCTGGATCTCCAGCTGCTCCATCACTCCACATCATCATCTCTGCCTCCATTTCAGACATCACTGCTTCTCTGGGTAGGGTCCTGCTCTCTGCTCTTCTCCCTTGATGGTCCTAGGGACCTCCGCTCCTAGACTGAAAAGTTAATCACTCCCCTCCTTACTATAAAACGTCTACCTTTACATTTCCAACCCTCACAATCAGTCCTGATAACAGTTATTCACTGTTGTATCACAAGAGACCCGTCTGTATTTCATTGCATCAGCCCTGCCTAGTCAGATTGAATACTACTCACTGGAGATTCTACCTTCCTCCAGGCCCTCTGGATCTAGGTTCCCTCTTGAAAGCTTGTAAGCCAGTCACTTTTGCCTTTGCCTTTTAAAAGACACAAAATATAAGGTAGAACTAAACATTAGAGTTTTTGTATGTACGCTCTTCCCAGAGACATTAGAATGAAAGCTAGCTAGCTTTATTTATAATTGCTAAGTGCTCACATTATTCCTTACAGATTGGGTTTCTTTTATTAAGCATTACAATATTTATGTAAAGGAGATGAATTTAAATAATGTTGACCACTAAACTTATAGTTCTCTGTAAAATAAAAGGACCAAATAAATGGAAAATATTTTAAAAGAAGCTTTTCAGAAAAATATTTTATTGAATAATATATTTAAGATTCTTCAAAGCAATAGAAAAGAATGGGGAAATTCCCAACTCATTCTACAAGTTTACTAGTAACTTACGTCAAAAGCAACCATATCACAAGTGAAAACCATACATATCGACACACATATAAGGTCCTTCAGAAAGTTCATGGACAAATTGAATTAACAGATAGTGTGTATGTGTAGTATATACCCCCCATCCCCAGACACTAGGGAGCATCAAAAATCCACGGAAAATTTACTTATCTTTTAATTCATTGTGTCCATGAACTTTCTGACATACCCTTATATGTATGTGTGTGTGTATACTTATATATATGTATGTGTACATTTATGTTGTTGTTGTTAAGTGCTGGCTAATTGATTCTAACTCACAGCTACCTTATTTAGGGTTTCCAAGGCAGTATATCTTTGCAGAAAGCTCATTTTACTCCTGAGTAGTGGCTGATGGGATTGAACCACAGACCTTATGGTTCACACTCCGGTGCTTATCATACGGAAGCACCATGTTCTATATATATTGTGGTCATTAATTGCTGTCCAGTTGGTCCCAAAGCTGACCTTGCAGTTCACAGCAACTTTGCTGTCAAGTGCATTATCCCACAGCGTCAACCCGGGACTCATTCTCTCAATCTCTGTCTCTCTATCTATCTATCTAACTATCTATATTTGTTTTTGCTTTGTTAAGTGCCTTCAAGTTGGTTCTGATTCATAGTGACCTTGTGTAGGGTTTCCAAGGAGTAGCTCGTGAGCTTGAGCCACCAACCTTGTGGTTCAAACCGACCTTGCAGTCCAGCACATTAACCCACACCCCACATCAGAACTATTCTGTAGGATAAACACTGGACTTCAAACCACAAACTCTACAGTTCCAGCCCACCTTGGAGCTATGAGTTATAACTAACTGAAGGCAGAACAACAATAACATGAATATATATGTTGGTAACAACAACACAGGACTCTTGGTGTGGCGCTGTAGGATCAGCACTAGACTGTGAATCATAAGGTCGGCAGTTCAAATCCACCAACGGTTCCTCAGAAACCTTTTATATAAGGTGACTGTGATTCAAAACCGACTTGAAAGCACTTAACAACAGCAACAAGAACACACACACACACACACACACACTCATATACATACATACATACATACATACATACATATTTTGGGATCATGGTGGTGCTGTAAAATCAGCACTGGACTGTATTCATGAAGGTCAGGTCACAGTTTGAGGCCATCTACTCCATAGGAGAAAGATGAACCTGTCTATTTAAACAAAGATTTACAGCCTCAGAAACCCAGCATAGGGTTGCTGTGAGTCAAAACAGTCTCCATGGAACTTAACAACAACAACATATGTATATGTATGTACATATGTAAGGAGCTCTGGTAGCATAGTGGTTACGAATTAGGCTGTGAACTGCAAGGTCAGCAGTTCGAAACTACCAGCTGTTCCGCAGGAGAAAGATGAGGCTTTCTGCTCCTGTAAAGATTTACAGCTTCAGAAACCCTGTACAGGGTCGCTATAAGTCTGAACCGACTCCACAGCACATGACAACAACATGTATATATACATATGTGTGTATATATGTACAAAAGAACTTTTGAAGTTCAACAATGAAAAGACACATAACTCCTTTTTTTTTTAATGACAAAATGTTTTGAATAGAAATTTTTCACCAAAAAAGCAATAGAAGCTGCCGATGAATAAATACATGAAAAATTCATCATTATTAATGTTTGGTAGTGGTGGTGGTTGTGTGCATTGAGTTGGTTCTGATTTGTAGCCACCAAGTATATAGTTTCCAAAGCTCTGAATCTTTATAGGAGCAGAAAGCCTCATCTTTTTCCCATGGAAAGATGAGTAGATTCAAACCAATGTAAATCCACATTCCAATGAGGTGCTACTTCCTGTCTCAGGATTACTAAAATTAAAAGGTCAGGTAAAAACAAGTATTGACAAGGTTGTGAAGAAATTGGAAACTTCATTCATGCTCTGGGATTGTCAATGATGCATATACTTTGGATAACAGTCTGATGGCCACAAAAACTTTCAGACATGTATTTCATAGCAGCATTCATTCACAATAAAGAAGAGTGGGAACAAGTGAATATCTGTTAATGGTTAAATAAAATGGGGCATATCCATACAGCAGAGTATTATTTGGCAAAAAAAAAAAAAATCATTAATACCGTAGGATAAGCACTAGATTGCTAATTGCAAAGTTGGTGATTCAAAAACACCAGCTGCTCCTCGAAAATCCTAGGCATGGTCTCTGTGCGTCAGAACCAACTCGATGGCATTTAACAACAAACATAGATAAACGTTGAAAACTTTTTGCTGTGTAAAAGAAGTCAATAGCGAAGGACCACAACTATATGATTCCATTTATATAAATTGTCTAGAATTTGCAATTTGATAAGGGCACATGTAGGTCAGTGATTGTTAGGAGATGGGGACAGAGACAATGTGAAGTAACTGAACTACTGAACTTCTGGGCTTTTTTTTTTTTTTTTTAAATCACAAAATGTTTCAAAATTAGTTGATGGCAGTTATTTCTCAACTGGAGTAATCCAATGAAGACCACTAATGTGTACGCTATAAAATGAATTTTGTGACATGTGAATTAAATCTAAATAATGTTTGAGTCCTGTTGTGGTGCTGTAAGATAAGCACTGGATTGCTAACCACAGGTTGGTGGTTCAAACTCACCAGCCACTCCTTGGAAACCCTATACAGGGTCACTATGAATTGGAACATAATGAGGAGCTCTGGTAGCGTAGTGGTTACGAATCGGGCTGCGAACCTTAAGGTCAGCGGTTCGAAACTACCAGCTGCTCCGCGGGAGAAAGATGAGGCTTTCTACTCCCGTAAAGATTTACACCCTCGGAAACCCTGTACAGGGTGGCTATGGGTCGGAACCGACTCGATGGCACATAACAACAACAACAACAAAGACATTTAATAACAAAATCAACAAGATTGTTATAAAAATAATAAAAGTAATTTATGAAGCGCCTCATACTCTGAGATGCCTAATACTCTTATTATTTATTAATCATACAAATCTTTACCATTATTAAGAATTGGGCATTTCGGTTGATGGCACAGTGCAATGAAAGGAGGATACAATTTGACTTGAAATAAGTTCAAATACTAGTTTGCTTCTCACAGCTTGTGTAACTTGGACAAGATATTCTGAATAAATTGACTTGTTGGTGATGCTTATATTAGAATTAAGCTAGGAGAACTAGCTTAACTATTTATATATATGGTATAAAATGTACATTTGGTAGATTGCTGTTAAGTCTACCAACCCTGTGTACGACAGAACAAAGTAATGACCAACCCTGTGTACGACAGAACAAAGTAATGACCAGTTCTCCTCCATCCTCAAAATCGCTCCTACACTTGAGTCTATTGTTACAGCCACTGTATCAGTCCATCTCCTGGTAATGACTACCAAGTTTTAAAAAAAGGTAATTGGAATAATTATTTCAAATTTTCTCTAAGAATTCCTTCATCAGTCTGACCTAAATGTCCAAGATCTGAATATTTGCTTTCTCTCCAATCACAGTCATCTACCCACTAATTAGTGACTGCTTGGCAATGCCCATCATCTGCTATTATTTTGTATGGGTACGTGTATATGTGCATGCTTAAACACACTTTGCTACTTATGTATAATCTGTTTTTGTTAAGTGCCATGGATTCCTTTTCGACTCATATTGACCCTGTATAGAGTTTCCGAGGAGTTGACTGGAGGATTTTAACTACTGACTTTGTGGTTAGCAGTTCAGTGCTTACCCTGCAGTGTCATACATGGACTCCATGATTTCACTAACCCACCAAAATAAACAAACAACAAACTCAATGCCATTGAGTTGATACCAACTTATAGTCTTTAAGGAGGCAGGGAGCAGAAAGTCTTATCATTCTGGTGGCTAGTGGGTTTGAACTATCCACCTTATGGTCATCAGTCCAGTACTACCATACAGTGTCATCAGAACAAGTCTTTTAATTACTTTAGATCAAGACTTTGATCTGTTTTGTTCTGCTTTAGCCTCTTGCCAAGAATTTGCATTTCCATCCCAGAACTACTGAATCAGTCTATCTTATGTATCTACCCCTGACATATGGGATACACATCTATAAGACTCATCTGAGAATTCTGACTCAATGTATCTGGGTTACACATTCAAATTTTCATTAGGAGATCAAAGCAGAATGAACCAGTGAGAAGCACTGCCTAGACCATGGCCTGGCACATGGTGGGCACTTGGGTTTGTTAGTAGATTGAGATTTGCTTAAAGTATTTTTCTTGTAAATGTGAATTGTAAAAACTGTGAGCTAAATCACTTGTATGGAATCCAAAGCTGATGTATAGGCTTTATCCAATTATTTTTGTTTGTCTTTTATTTTGGTAATTTAAAATGATACTAAACATATGTTAATTAGTAATATTATAGTATGATAGATGTTTTAACACCTTGTGCCATTTAAAATATTTTAATATAGAGGCTTTTTTTGGTCTGATATTTAGATATTAAACTGAGTGAAGGCAAACATTATTCGTTATCTGAGACTGGCATCTATCTATTTACCATCTCTGAATTTCATGCCATTAATTTAAAATTCTACAGCAGGCTTTATGCCAATCAAGGAAGTGAGTTTGTTTCTTCTGAGCAGATGGAACCAAGAGGAAAAATACCAGCAACACAAATGAGAGGTTCATAGGACTTTCTCTTGGGGAGAGTTTAGCTAGCCATCTCAGTTTGTTGTATTCCCTGCTTTTATGAACTAAAAGAGAATATTTATCTTTATGGGCTCATGACTATTAGGAAATCTCCCAAACACATGTTCTTTCCCTTCCTTCTTTCACTAAAAGAAGAGGGTTTTCGACACTAGGAAGCTGTGATCGTTGTTTGTTATTTTGTAGTGCCAGGGGAGGCAACCTGCTGTTTCCTCTAAAGAATACAGATTTCTCTAGCTTACTGTTTAGCAAAGACCATTCGGTGTAAGGTTTGTGGGAGATAACCCAAAAAATAGAGGAGTACCCAGCCAGAGTAGTCACCAAAGTGGAAATTGGACAGATGTGCCTGTTTGGGGATTTCCAGTGAACCGTGGCATCATTGATCTCGGGAGCTGAGAAGGTAGTTAATAATCATGTAGTCAAACAGGTGTGAAAGCTGAGGTTCAGTAAATTTAAGAAATTATTTAAAGTCTGATTATTAATAGAAGAATAGAAGTCATAGCTTATTTGATGCTTCCTTCCTTGGGTTTTTCTAAAGAGAATATGTTGTCTCATGTATCAGAGACGTTCGTTAGAGTCTGAGAATGAGGGGTTCAGAGAAGCAGGTTGACAAGCTCCGCAGTGGATAAAAATGGTCTCAGCTGCAGACTCTGCCAAAATAACTTCTCAGTAAGTATGGATGAAATTAACTGATGAACGCTTCCACCCCTTGGTCCTTACAAACCAACTTTCCACCTCTTCTGTGCATTGTCTTTCTTTAACTTCAACTAGGCTGAGATTTCTGGCATCTCTCTTCCATGACTCAGATCTGCTTCTGAAATAGAAGCAGCTGAGTGATACTGAAGGACTAAACTGTGACAGAACGGAACTGAGAAGAGCCGAGTTTCCTGCATTGATCTCAAGGGGACTGTATATCCTCTTTGCACTTCCTCAGGATTGGTGAGAGGTCATGTTCACCTGATCCTTACTATCTTAACACTACTCTTAAATACGACTGCTCCTTCAAGAATGTGTCTGCATAACCCTGTCATCCCTTGTACTTTACCTATTTGTTGCTATTGTCTTATCCATGCCCTCAATGCCAGACTCTAGGTCCCACTTCATCTTAATGATTCTCTTTGGCCTACATTTCTGTCACCTTCTCATTTCTGTTGTCTTTCTTTGCTTCCCTTAAGCTACCCATGTTCAGTAGTCATTCCCTGAGCATTTTCATCATCAGAAAACATCCTCTTCCACAATCACTAACCTAAATATCTTGTTTGTTCCACAGCACACTCTAATCTTCAGTTTGTTGTTGTTACTGTTCTTTAATCTCTTAGGAGACCTGTACTGGTTGATGCCTTTCTTTCTTAATCCCTTCCTATCTATCACTCCAGCCATACCTATGTCACTTCCCTACACTCACGTGGCTCAGAATACTCATTACATATTTCAGGTGACACCACAGCTATTAAGGGATTCAATAAGCCATTTCCAGTGATCCCACACTAAAGTTTCTAAATACTACTAGAGAAAGTGGGAAACTTGGAAAATATATATTCATGATGGCCAACTTCCAATGGATCCTCATCACTACCCCAAACCCTTCTCTATCTCTTTTCAAGTTGCTGACCTTCCCATTGTTCCGTCTTATCTCCCCACCCCCCTGCTTCCCAGAGACAAGAAACAAATTCCTGACATTTTCTGTTACCAAAGCTATATGCCTAACCATGTCTCACCCATTCTCACATCCCATCGTGCAAAAAGACATTCCTTCCACATTTCCTCTGGATTCTATCCTGGTCTCAAGAAACACACACTAATTCATCATCATCATCAGACAATCACTTTCTAGAAGTTAAGATGTACATAAATGCAGTTCTTCGTGCTCTTACTTGTTTTGCTAGCAAAGTGATTTACAAAATAAAATTACTCATTTTGAGGTACATATCATGTCTTACTGGAGGCACCCGTAATGTTCACAAGTATGGTAAAATGGGCTGACCCTCCTTCTGGCAAATAATACAAGTCAGGCTTATCTCCTTTTATAAAAAAAATGGACAATTCTGCCTCTCACTGATCTTGCATAAACAACCAACGCAGCGTATCTTTAGGACAAGTCTAATATAGGATTTAATTATCAATGTCCTAGGATTCAGCAGCAGTCATAGGCATGCTTGAATCATTTTTGAGAAAAATATCTAATCAGTATGCTACCAAAGTGGGAAAACTATAGCCTTTCGAATAAGAGATCTGAATTTAAATACCTACTCCATAACTTAATCATTTTTAAACACTAAAGACCAAAGACCAGAAGAGTTGTGGGATGACATCAAGAACATCATACATGAAGAGAGCAAAAAGTCATTAAGAAGACAGGAAAGAAGGAAAAGGTCAAGATGGATGTCAGAAGAGACTCTGAAACTTGCTCTCCAACATAGA
>NW_006408547.1:3755714-3772084 GCF_000296735.1 Chrysochloris asiatica | reverse complement strand
GTTCTGCTGTGCATGGGGTCGCTATGAGTCGGTTCTGACTCGATGGCACCTGACAACAACACTCCATAACTTATTAGTTACATGAACGTGAGCAAATTCTAACTTCTCCAGGGGAGATGAACCAGGACCATCACCTTCAGAAGACAGTTGTTCAGGGGAAAGGAAAAGAAAAAATGGTTTATCTCTTATTAGAAGCAAGGGGAATAGGAATAAGGCTGCCCCCAGAGACCCTATGGAATAGGAGCCCTAGAAATTCTGACGTCTTGACTATTAGAGAAATACACATGGTTAGTCACATGGGTTCTGGTAATATAAAAATAATTTATTTTAGAAGAATCGGCCTGAGGCTGGTCCATGTGAGTTGGCCATCAGTCATGCCTCCTCCCTCTAACCTTCTTTACCATCTCTAATGCTACTCATTCTTCTCAACGTGCTCTCTCCTCATCTGGATAATTCATTGTAGTGGTCACACGGAACTCACATATCATACTCACAGGTATGGGGTTTCGTAAGAAAGTTGTAGTTGTTAAGTGCTGTTGAGTCAGTTCCAACCCATAGCGACCCCGTACAGGGTTTCCAAGTGAGCTTGAACCATAGACATTGCGGTTCAAACTGACTTTGCAATACAATGCATGAACCCACAGAGCCTCACTAGGAATCCATTTGGAAAGCTACCAGGTTGCAATTCAGGTCAGAAATATTCAGGACACAGTTCTTCTAGTCAGGACAGTTTCTCTACTGCCTTGCTCACAGGCAGATCTCTCGCTAGCCCTTAGGCCCTTGACCTGGCCTTTGCCCTGCTCCTGCAGTGTTACAAAGCTCTTTTAGGGCTGCTGATAAATGCTCAAAGGGCACTCCACTCATCTGTACTGCTCAACACTAGTTCCATGGGTCAGCAAACATAGCTCCCTCCAGGCTCGCCTCTCCGTAAGTGAGCCTCCTGCCTAAAAGCACTATTTAATGTTTTCCAAGAGCTTGGAAGCACACCACTGTCAGATGCCAGTTTTCTGCTACTCCCCTGGTGTCACGGCTTTCTGCTTCCCCTGGGTCCAGGAAGTTCAGTGTGCAAGAATCATTGGGGTTGAAAGGATGCCCTCCACTCCTGGCTCTTTCTTCTTGATGGTAGTGAGATTGTCTGCCTCTGCTTCTGAGATGACTTATTTGATCCATGCTAGAGTTTCAAGTTTTTACAGTCACAATTAACCCTGTTAACAACCAGACACCATTAAATTCTATAACCCCATCCGCATCTTTTCCTCATCTTATTTTACTCTGGCCCATCAGGAAAAAAAAATTTAAATGCTGCTTGGTGGGAGTCACAAAGATTATGGTAGAAGAGTCATAGGAAATAATTTGCTGCATAACAAATGATTATGCCTGGAAGGTGGATCAGGAGAACCAAATTCTTTAGCGTTTTAGGGTGCAAAAAATGATTTATCAACCCTACTGATTTTCAGGCCCTGAGTTATTGATGTCCCTTTAAAGTAAGGGTGGAGTGGCCTCTAACTCATTTAGAGCTTAAGAGGAACAACTGGGATGGACTTAGTATCTGAAGACAGGTTTTGACTAGTTTCTCAAAGTTGTTATGACTTGTGCCAGGTTGGCTCATCACAAAGCTAAGCATATTTTCAAAATGACTTGTAAAATGCTTTCATTAAGATAAAACAATGCTGTTCTTTGAGCAGCTTGCATTTGTAGAAAATTCATACATAAAGAAGTCTTTTATTTATCTTTTTGAGGGCTTTTATTGTTAATTGAGTGACAGCTAACAAAGTAGATCATTAGTTTTACATTCAACAAATCACACACTTTTTTTCATCTCAATGATTGCAATCTCCTCCATGCGACAGCAGTTCTCACACTTTATCCCTCTGGTTCCTAGTCCCATTCCACCCTCCTTTCCATTCCATCTCAACTTTGTCCTTAAGTAAATGTTACCCTTTTGATCTTGAATAGTTAACCATTCATGGTAAACATAGCTTATTAATGCAATAATATTGTAATAACGATCTATCGCTTGGCTGAAAATTGGGCCATGAGTTTCCAGACTTAAAGGGTGGCCAATGGACATAGTTTTACTTCTTTCAGTTTCTGACCAGAAGGTCCGTTTTTGTTTTGTTTTGTTTTTTTATATAATTCTGAGTTTTTTCACCATTTCTTACACTCTCTCTAGGATCTTCTAATGTGATCCTTTTAAGAGCAGTTGGTGGTGATAGCCAAGTACCATCTAGTTCTTCAGGTTTCATTGTCGTAAACACTGATGTTCACATGTTCCAAGCATGTTTGGATTAATTGATTCCAAGCATCTTCAATTTTCATCATTCTTCCTGCCTCCACACATGAAAAGATCAATAGTTAAACCTTACATGGCCACTCATGAGCTGTTAAGATCCCTGTCTCTACTCACCAAAGTAGGATGTAGAGAGCTGTCATTGTCCCCTGAGACTATGGTCTTGAGCTCCCATGCCCAGTAACTCTGCCTCAAGGTGTTTGGTATTGTCTAAGAACTTTTCATAATTTCCCCCTGCATGTTCCACTGTATTCTTAGATGTGTTTGCAGCAAAGGTAAATAACCATATGTAAATATTGTCTGTCAAATCTTTGTATGTTTGTGAGTATAGACTCACTCTCCCTTCCATACTTGTTTAGCCTGTGTATCTGTCCATATAACTATCCAAAGGGCACTATTGTTGCATGATTGTGTATGTAAAAGTATTTACCTCTATTCCCGTCAACCCTTGCATTCCTCCATCTGTCTTCGTCATTCTTCTGCCAACTCTATCTTGCCCTCCCCATCACCCAAATTAAACTGTCTACATTCTAGCCAATGAATTATTCTCCCTTCCCTTCTACCCTAGGCGACCATCAAAAAATGTTTCTTTTAGCTTGATAACCTTTTCTTGAGTTTTTACGATAGTGACCTCACACACTATTTGTCCTTTTGTGATTGACTAATTTCACTCAGCATCATGTCCACAGTATTCATCCATATTGCATAATATTCCATTGTGTGTAATGTACCAAACTTTGTTTAGCCAGTCTTCCTTTGATGGACATTTAGGCTATCTCTATCTTTTTGCTATTGTGACTAGCACTGCAATGAACATGGGTGTACATATATCTATTGATGTCGTGGCTCTTACTTTTCTAGGATATCTACCTAGTAGACAGATTGCTGGTTCATACAATATTTCTATTTCCAACTTTTTGAGGAAGCACCATACCATTTTTCATAGTGGTGACACCAGTTTACAGTGCCTCCAGCAGTATGTGGTAAATTATAATGGTGTATGTTCTTATGTATCATTACTGACATGAGATTCATTGGGGATAACTGTAAAATGTACATGTTCAAGCACAATCCTGGAGGTTCTGATTAAGCAGATCTAGAATTGAAAAGAACTGACATTATTATTCACTATGTTACCTGTTTCCCGGATATGTACAATTCAGTTCATACTACGGGACCCTGGCTTATGCGAATGGTTAAGTGCTCAGGTCATAAGTGAAAGGTTGGTGGATCCAATCACTCAGAGAAACTTTGGCAGCAAGACCTGGTAATCTACTTCTGAGATACCCCCATGTAGATGTTGATAACCCCAAGCATCACAGTTCTAGTCTGAAACACATAGGGCCACCATAATTTGGAATCCTGTCAGTGGAAACTGATGGATCTATGTAGATTTTTGGCCCAACAATGAAAAGTTCTAGGAAAATGAACTGTAGCTTTGAGATAATTTCAGATGCCTCACATGCTTACCTGTTTATTGGAAGTGGTTTTAATTTTTTTAAAAAAAGTAATTTGCATTATGTTTATATTTTCAAAGCCTTTTCAGATTATCCTGATAGCCAATTAGTTAAAACTTCTAAGTACAAACATTGTTGCTGTTAGTTGCTGTCAGTTTGATTTTGATTCATGTACAACAGAAGAAAGCATTGCCGAGTCCTGCACCATGTTTACTGTCATTGGTATGAGCAATTCATTGTTGGAGCCACTGTGTGTTTTGAGTGTCACCCAACCTAGGGGGACTCATCTCCCAATACTATACTGGTGGTGGTACTGTGCAGTGGAGTAAGTTCCAACTCTTAGTGACCCTGTATAAGGTTTCCAAGGCTGTAAATCTTTATGGGAGCAGAAAGCCTCTTAGTGACCCTGTATAAGGTTTCCAAGGTTGTAAATCTTTGTGGGAGCAGAAAGCCTCATCTTTTTACCACAAAACAGCTGGTAGTGTTGGACTGCTGACTTTGAGGTTAGCAGCCCGACTCATCACCACTATGCAACCAGAGCTCTTTAGCATTATACGAGGCATAGTCTTTTGAGTTCTATGGAGTATTCCATGTTGTACTTTTGGAAATAGATCAGCAGGCTTTCTTCCTAGTCCTAGTCTGGAAGCTCCATCAAAAACTTTCTGTAGTAGGTGACTCAGCTGGTATTTGAGACACTGATGATATAGCTTCCAGCAACACCCAAGCCACCACGGTGCAGCAAAATGGTTAAGTGGTGGAAATACATATACTCATTATGGTTTTGTTGTTGTTGTTAAGGGTCATCGAGTCAGTTCAACTCATAGCAACACTGTAAGGGTTTCCAAGGAGCAACTGGTGAGCTTGAACCACCAACCTTGCATTTAGCAGTCCAATGTTTGTCATATAATGCTGTACCAAGACTCCCATTATGGTGTGTTGTTGTGAAGTGCCGTTGAGTCGGTTCTGATCCATAGCGACCCTGTATAGGGTTTCCGAGGAGCAGCTGGTGAGCTTGAACCTTCGACCTTGCAGTTCAAACGGCTTTGCAATCTGGCGCATTAACCCACAGCGCCACACCAGGACTCCTGAGACAATAATCAGTGTTCTTAACTGCTATAAACCTCAATTTTCCTAAATGGAAAATGGGAACTAAATTGATTAAAATTGAATGCCCTAATAAGGTTATTTTTGGTGATTAAATAAATTAATTCATTTAAAATACTTAAAATGATGTTTGGCTTTTATTGTCACTGAATGCCATTTGTTATTCATGACAATAATGAGTTTTATTTTCTACTGAGAAGAGATTTTATTTATGCCAGAAGCCATTCAGCTGTTTTCCAAAGGGAGCTTTGGAATTAGGGGCTAATAGTTCTATAGCCGATCAGCTCAGTTTGGGGGAGTAATGATGTTTCAAATTTGAGAAAGTATTTCTGTTTGTTTTGGTGAATTGTTTGAAAAGACAGCACACCACTTTCTGAGAATGTTTTTCTGTTGAAGCAGAAAAATAAGTTAAACTAAAATGATTTTCTTTAGGGAAAAAATGCAAAGATTTAAAAAACCTCAGAAACCGTATTCAGGGTCACTATTTTTCATAAAGCACTGGGTTTATCCTATAGCACCACACCAGGACTCCATATCTTTTGCATGTTGTTGTTGTTAAGTGCCCTCGAATTGGTTCCAACCCATAGCGATCCTGTATAGGGTTTCCAAAGAGGGGCTGGTGAACTTGAACCGCTGACTTGGAGGTTCAAACCTACCTTGCAGTCCAGCGCATTAACCCGCAGCGCCATACCAGGACTCCATATTAGGTATAGTATGTGTATATATAATAGGAATCCTGGTGTGGTGCTGGATTAATACAGCACTGGATTAATACAGCAGTTCAAACCCACCATCTACTATTTGAAACCTCATGCAGGGTCATTATGAGCCAGGCACTTAAAACCAACAACAACAAATCTATTTTTTAAAGCATTATTCTATATTCATGATTAGGAAGTATACACTTTTTATATAAAACATACATTTTATGCTCATGTATTTTCTTCCTAATCTAGGATTTATTTAGTGTTTAATATGAACAGTAGACAATATACTCCTATTGAAAATGTCTGATCTAAGTTTCTAGTTTAGCAGAACACTTTTAATAGAGAAATTAAATACATTTCCAGCTCTTGCATTCAGGCTAGTTGTTATTACTTATAAAGGTGAGATACTGAAGGCATCTTGGGAGGCTATTTTATTTCTGAAAACAATATTTCGTATTTATATTATGTATTACAGTTTTGCAAATGCATTTGAATAGATGTTCTCAATTAGTTCTCTCAGCAACATTTGATATTGTTATTCTCCTTTTTTTTCCATTACAATGTTCAAACTCAAAGGGGAAGGTGACATCCAGGAGAGCACACATCTGATGAGAGCTTGTTATCAGAACACAGTGCTTCCCAGTACCGGGACCCTCAGAAGATGTGCTTAGCCAGAATGTCAGTTTCTGAAAGCTACTCTTTTTCCTGATGCTTTGCACTTCAAAAGTCTCCCTTAGGACTTGAAAGGTGTTTACACAACTGTGAGGGTTATGGAGTCCTGTTGTGGCGTTTCAGGTTAAAGCACTGGGCTGCAAGGTCAGTTTGAACAGAAAGGTCGGCAGTTCAAACACACTAGTTGTTCCTAGGAAACCCTGTACATGGTTGCTATGTGGTGGAACCAACTTGACAACACTTAAAAACAACTACATGAGCATTATAGAGTCTTCTGTAGTATACGCACAGGACTGCAAGTTCGGTTTGAAATGTAAGGTCAGTGGTTGGAACTCACCAGTTGCTCCTCAGAAACCCTCTACAGGGTTGCTATGAGTTGGAACTGATTCAATGTCACTTAATGAAAACAATGACATGAGGATTATAGGAGCCCTGGTTACTCAGTGGTTAACTGTGTGGCTGATAGCCAAAGAGTTGACATTTTGAACCAAGTGGATACTCTGCTGGCGAATAGAATAGCAGTCAGCTTCCATAACGATGACAGTCTCGGAAAGCCAATGTGCCAGGTAGTTCTACTCTGGCCCGATTGGGTCACTGAAAAGGAATAGACTTGAAAACCCACAACAACAACAAAAGCCAGAACTGCTAACCAGAAGTTGGAAGTTTAAGTCTGCCCAGAAGCACCACAGAAGAAAGTCCTGGCGATCTACTTCTGAAAAATCTGTCATTGAAAACTATGGAGTATCGTTCTGGTCTGACACAGTGGAGTAGTCTGATGTCAGATTGCACAAGGCAGGAACTGTTTTACTGGTATGTAACAGGGAGCTATAAAGCAAATTGTTGTCATTGTAAAGATCCATGAAGTCGGTTCTGACTCATTGTTGTTGTTGTTGTTAAGTGCCATCGAGTCGGTTCCGACCCATAGCGACCCTGTACAGGGTTTCCGAGGGTGTAAATCTTTACGGGAGTAGAAAGCCTCATCTTTCTCCCGCGGAGCGGCTGGTAGTTTCGAACCGCTGACCTTAAGGTTCGCAGCCCGATTCGTAACCACTACACTACCAGAGCTCCTTATATAGGGTTTCCAAGGCTTTAAATCTCCATGAGAGCAGAAAGCCTTATCTTTCTCCCATGGAGCGGATGGTGGGCTCAAATCATGGATACTCTAGTTCCTAGTCCAGTGCTTACCCTATGGAGCCACTGTGCTGCCCATGAAACAAATAGATTAAAAAATAAAAAATTCTACAATAAGACTGAAACTTCTGTGACTGAATCTGGGAAACTGCTCACTGTATTTAAGTTGTCAAATTGTGCAGGTGATGGATTCTGTAATTTGAGAATTTCACGATTCTTTGGGTGAAAGAACCGGTTTATTTATAAATCTGTGTTTCACTGGCAAATTTCAACCATCCCTAAAACAGGGCACTGAACAGTAGGTAAGCCTCTCCAAATGTCTGCAGGATCTTGACATTCCATTTGAGAATGTTTTCTTTCACAAGGGTGATTCTTTAAAAAAAGTAAAAACCGGTAACCATGGAATTACTAATATTTGCTGAAATCTCTGTATTTTTGACATTTGTTCCAATGTTTTTCTTAGAAAAGCATGCTTTTCATGATTAATATATTTTTATTTTCTTTTTTTAAAAATTTCTTTTTATTAAAGATTAGCATGCCAAAGTAAAAAATAGATACATAGATTGATGGATAGATGGATAGATAGGTAGATAGATGTTGAGGGTTCACAAGGCTTTTAATGTTTTATCTTCTCATTCCCCTCCCCTCTCCTTTTTCCTCTTACTTGTGAATCTTTTTAAATATCTATAGTCTTCAGAAAGACGTGGTAAGATGCTTCATAAGGATGATTTAACCCACTATTCTTAGATTATTGGTGTTTACCAAATGCATACTTGGTTCTTGGCATCACCCTGAGAGAGTGAGCCTAGATAAAGGGGAAGCATGCAGGGCAGGCTCATGAGACAAAGGAATCTGGATTGGCTGCTTGGAGGGAGAGGCAGGAAACAAGACAGGGCAGAAGGCCCGGCGTGCTGCCACAGATGAGCTTCCTCTCAAGACCTAACTTGAGGGTGATTCCTCTCCTTCCTAGCATCCTGATTTTGTTAAGGTTTGAACACCCAGGATATTATGCCAACACATGACTTCTATTTTTAATCTATTTAACTTTTTTATTTTCTATTTCTCCAGAGGGCACCCAGTATAAAGACTATTTCATGTCACTGTGAACAGGAATCTATAAAACACACTGATTTTAAGTCCTGCCAGTAACCTTAATGACCGCTCCAGAGTCCTGGTACTGACATCAATGTATATATATGAGCCCACCACAAGCAGATACAAATATTTAGAGAAAAGCACCCCCCACCTCAGAATCTCAGAAATAACAAAGTCCCTGCTAGAAGATCCGAATGATTATCAGAGATTAACTACCTTTTGTCACATTAATATCAAAGACCTCAGTTTCTTTTTCCAAATTGAAGTACAAATAATAAAATATATTACAGTGATAGTACAATTTTAATTTTCATAATACATGTGACACTTTGTGGCTGAACTAGATAGATAAGTAACTGGCACTGGGTCGATTCTGATTAGCGGAGCCTCGTATCCAGCAGAACCAAACATGGCACGGTCCTACAGCATCCTGACTGTTGTGGACACATCAAGTTCATCCTGAAACCTATCGTTCCTGACTGTCTTACTGTCTGCCTTCACCCAAATAACATGACCTCCTCCAGGGATTGGTTACTTCTGATAACGTTTCCAAAGCAAGCAAGTTAGAAATTGTTCTGTTGTGATCCATAAGGTTTCATTGGTAAATTTTGAAAATAGATTGCCAAGATTTTTATCCTAATATGTCTCCTTTGAGACCTGTTCCCTAGTGGTGACCATAGTAGTATTTGAAATCCCAGTCGTATAGCTTCCAGAATCACAACACTCAAGTGTCCACAGTATTACCAAGTGACAGTCAGGTGGTGGGTGCGGCAGACTGTGGTGTTTTACTTTCCATTTTTTATTTTCATCTTTGATTTCTATTCACTTCCACAGGCTAATACCAGGCACTGAATAAACTGATAAGTTCTCTTACATTAAAGGTTTAGGGACTGCTCACTGCTTAAGATAATGCGTCTACTCATGGGACGTGACGGTTTAACTATTTTACTGCAATTATCTTCAAGTTAAATCTGAAAAACTATCAACCAATGATATCTATATTTTGGTGGCAAAGGAGAAAATGGAGCTGAATCTGAATGATTTGCTCCAACCATCCTTTGTTTCAACCCTAACACAGGTGCAGGGAAGATACAGCCTTGGCAACTGGGTATTTCTAGAATGAAAGTGCCCAGTGATACCACTGGAGAGAATGCTAGGCACCTAGCCACTATCTGAATTGCAAAACATCTTTCCAAAAATTCCATGGGATAACCCTGACCCTGTTTGCTGGAGCTGCTCTTTCAGCTCTGTGGTTCGTGCAGGATTCATGTTGGGAAAATGAGTTTAGAGAGCTGCAAACCAAACCCTTGTCTTTCCTTCTGGATGCTAAGACATTGAGAAAACTGAAATAGTGTAAGTTTCACGTGAAGCTTTTTTTTTTTTTTAATATTTTGGGTGAATTTTTTTGTAAATTTATTGAAAGAAGGATCAGTGGATGCCAACACAGAATCCACTCCATGTAGTGTTTAGGAGGAGTCCTGGTGTGGCTCTGCAGGTCCTGTACCGGAAGGTTGGTTTGAACTGTGAGTTCGGTGGCTCAAACTCACCAGCTGCCCCTCGGAAACGCTATACAGAGTCACTATGAGTCGAAACTGACTCGGCGGCGCTTAACAACAACAACAACAGTGTTTAGGAAGATATACAATTGAGCAATCAGTTAAATCGTTTGGTAAGAAAACTCTCCCAAATGATTTCCAAGCTAATGCAGAATAACAAAAAAGACTTCTAAAAGTTTTTAAATCATGTTACTATGGAGATGGGACTCTTAGCTTTTTTAAAAGGGCACATCACTAAAATAATACACTAAAATGAACAATGACATTGTTAAAAATAGAAAGCCTCATCTAAGTATATTCACTTCTTAAATTTAGCATAGCCTGATTTATATATTCAATGTTAAGGGAACAAAAACCTACTCTTGGTTTCTGTAAGTGTACTTTCTCCTCATTCTCTTATTTATTACTTCGGTGTAAGGAAAACAAAACCTCATGGAGCAGTAAATAACATGATAAATAGAGAAAAGACTGAAGTTGTCAAAGACTTCCTTTTGCTTGGATCCACACTCATGGAAGCAGAAGTCAAGAAAGCAAATGACATATTACATTAGGCAAATCTGTTGCACAAGACCCCTTTAAAGGGTTCAAGAGCAAAGATGTCAGTTTGAGGACTAAAGTGCACTTGGCCATGATATTTTCAATGGCTTCATATGCATGTGAAAGTTGAACCGTGAATAAGGAAAACTGTAGAAGAATTGATGCATTTGAGTTATTTTCCTGGAGACTATTCAAGGTGTCTTGGATTTCCAGAAGAACACACAAATCTGTGTTGGAAGAAGTACAACCAGAAAGCTCCTTAGATGCCTAAATAACCAGACTTTGTCTCTTATATTTCAGACACATTATTAGGAGACAGAGACCAGTCCCTGGAGAAGGACATCACACTTGGTAAAGTGAAGGGTCAGAATAAAAGAGGGAGACCTCCAGTGAGATGGATTGGCACAGTGGAAGCAGCCACTGTGAGGATGAAGCAGGACTGGGCAGTGTTTCATTCAGTTGTACATAGGGTCGCAGTGAGTCAGAACCAACTCTGTGACTTCTAACAACAACAACAACAACCCAAAGATACTTGAAATGGAACAAGTGGTTGTTATTGAATGCTGGCCCATTATTTTCTTCTTTGCATCATCCCACTTTATGCTGGGTTCATTATCTATGATATAGTGTCCCTGGGAAATCATGGTGTGGTGTTGTAGGACAAGCACTGGACTGCTAACTGCAGGGTCAGTGGCTCAAACCCACCAGATGTTCACAGAGACCCTAGACAGGGCTACTATGAGTCAGAACTGACTCCATGACACATAACAACAGCAGTAACAAGTATCCCTGGAAGGAGAGCACTGCCATCTTTAACAGAACTTTGCAGAGGAGAAAGGTGAAGTTAGCATATCCACACTATACAGCGGGCAAGTGGTGAGTCCCAGTTTGTGACTTAGGTCTCCATGATGTATGAATCCAGTAGTTCCCTCGGCTGAACATACTGGATTTCCTCCACGGATCTTACTCAGAACTGGTAACATAAGAAGTACGTGTTGTTATTGTTAAGTGCTGCTGAGTCTGTTCCAACTTAAATGGACTCTCTTTAGGATTTCCAAGGAGAGGCTGGTGAGTTTGACCTGCCAACCTTGTGGTTAGCAGTTCAGTGCTTATCCTACAGCGCCACAACCAGACTCCATATATGAAATACTTATTGTATATATGAATAAATGGATGGAAGCTTGTCTTTAGAAAAGATAGGTGTGAGCTTCCTTATTTCCTCAGCGTTTATACCAAATCATAAGAAATATACTTAGGGGACAGTGCCCACTTGTATAATTTATGTGTAGTGTGCGTGTCTCTGTACTCTGAAAATGTGGACCAATCCAGGGTGAAGAGGTTCTAAGGCAGCTTCCTCTTTTGGTGGGGATACCCTGCCTGCATGCCGCTGGTGCCATCTGCTGCCATTTTAGCTGTTTGACTTGATGGCTTCACATCAACTTTATTTTCTGTTTCAAACCTGTTATATAATATAAATGCTCTGTGAGAGAATGTTTTGTTTCTAAACTGAAGTGAGGAGATGTGTTCTTTCACCATGTACTTAGTCAAAAGAGACTGGTTCATTCAAAGTGTGAAAGTAACTAAACAGGGCTCTGAGATAGCAGCTCTAGCATCTTTTCCTCTACCGCTGCTTAATTTTAGTAATATTTGACTCATTTCTCTATTTCAGTCTGTATCATTCAAAAGCCAAAGTCATAATACTATGTAGTCAACCAGGGCAATACTTCTATAAAGAATTTTGCTGTTGTTAGATGTTGTCAGGTTGTTTCTGACTCATAGCAACCCTATGAACAACAGAACAAAATACTGCCCAGTCCTGCCTCGCCCTCATAATTTTTAGACTTGAACCCATAGCTGCTGCCCCTGTGTCAACCCATGTCATTAGGGGTCTTCCTCTTTTTCACTGAGCCTCCACTTTATCAAGCACGATGTCCTTCTTCAGGGACTGGTCCCTCCTGATGACATGTCTGAAGTCTGAGAAGTAAAACCAATATTCTTTATACCATCTCTGTCTAGTTTTAGAAAACTTGGATCAATTCACATTATATGACTGAAGTGTGTATATTGGGGTCCTGGTATGGTGGTGTAGACTAAGCACTGGGCTGCTAGCTACAAGGTAAGCTTTTCAAACCCAATAGCCCCTCCTTGGAAACTCTGTTCAAGGTCATTATGAGTCAGACTAACTTTACAACATTTAACAACATTGGGAAAGAAAAGAAAAGAGAATGGAGAATTGTTATTGTTGTTATTAAGTGCTGTTGAGTCAGTTCCAAACTATAGCAGTGCTGTGTCGGGTTTCCAAGGAGTGGCTGGAAGGTTTGAACCACCGACTTGCAGTTCCAACTGACCTTGCAGTCCAGCGCATTATCCTGCAGTGCCGCATCAGGACTCCAGAACAGGAAATACTTAGTTATTTATATTGGTTCCTTCAAAAATATGGTAACATATCTATAGTTTGGAGTCCTGATATAGCACTATAGGATAAGCACTGAACCCCAAAGTTGCCTTGAACCATAAGGTCAGAGGTTCAAACCCACCAGTCACTTTTTAGAAACTCTCAACAGTACTTAATAACAAACTCTTGAGAGTACTTAACTCCTCAGAACCCACTCTACAGAGGTTAACAACAGCAACATCCATAAATTAATTATAAATATTTTACTAATATTATTAATATAATAGAAAGTTAAAGCAAGCTGTAACTAATTTTTTCCCCAAGATAAGAAACAAAAGTTGTGAATATATCCAGAAATTGTAACCTCACATCCTAGTAGTGAATGTGTCATTTGGTAGAACATTTTCGGGGGACAAATTTTGGAATATCTATAAAAATATATTAGAATAACCTATCTATTAACCCCATTTTTTTATTTCTAAAATTACATTCGGATGAAATAATTTGGAACATGTATTAACTACAAGGATGTGAACTGCAGTTAGTAGTAAAACCATAAACTCATGAACAACACAGGTAAACAATGAATTACAGCAAATCAGTAATAGAAAATTGGTTAGAAAATTGATGAATAGAGCAAAATACTTCTTAACCAACAAAAATGGTAATCTTCTAAGTTCTGGTGTGGTATTGTGGGTAAATACACTGGATTGCACAGTCAGTGTGAACTGCAAGTTTGGCAGTTCAAATTCACCAGCTGCTCCTTGGAAACCCTATACAGGGTCATTACACATTGGAACTAACTCAACAGCACTTAACAACAAATATCTATCTATGTCATTCTGTTTACACAAGAGGGTGGTCATGATATGTTGTTGTTAGGAGTCATTGAATTGGTTTTGACCCACAGTGACCCCATGTACAACAGAATGAAACACCACCCAGTCCCGCACCAACCTCACAATTGCTGCTGTGCTCAAGCCCATTGTTACTTCCACTCTGCCAATCCCTCTTGTTGGGGGTCCCTTTCTTTTACACTGCCCCTCCACTTTAACAAGCATGATGTCCTTCTTTAGGTACTGGTTCCTCCTGATAATATGTCTAAAGTAATGGGAGATGAAGTCTGGTCATCTTGGCTTCCAAGGAACATTCTGGCTATACTTCTTTCCAACACAGATTGCTTGTTCTTCTGGCAGTCCATGGCATATTACTAAATAAAAAAGTGATAATAAAATATGATGTTAAGTATAATATTATATATACAAACACACAAAAACACATGTATATGGTAAAGATCTGAAAGAATATATAACATTTGTGGAACTATGGAACTACAGTTTTCTCCTTATTGTTTTATCCTTATGACATGTATGGTCTTTGTAGTAAGAATTTTTATATTTCCCTCTGTAAAACTAGAAAACATAAAAGATGACCTAAATTTTCAGTTCAGTTTCTATAAGTTGGGATGCATCTATTTCAAAATTATTAATTATACATTTATAGTTTGTAAAATTTGACTCTAGAGCAGAGATAATTGGCATATGAATTTTTCTCTATTGCAATATTTTCAATCAAATAACTGAATTAGATCATGTTCTATATCCATTTCACTGGTCTTTAATATCTCCATTAAAAACATGTTTAATCTGTATTATAAGCAGTTCTGGTAGCGTAGTGTTTACGAATCGGACTGGGAACCGCAAAGTCAGCAGTTCGAAACTATCAGTTCCCGTACTTTTGCACGGGAGAAAGATGAGGCTTTTTGCTCCCGTAAAGATTTACAGCCTCGGAAACCCTGTACAGGGTCGCTTTGAGTCAGAACTGACTCCACAGCGCATAACCACCACACAGATATGCTTTCATAAAAAGCTGAAGAAAACGTACGATCACATCCCAGAAGACATTAACTTTGCATGCACATTCTTACTTATCTTGCTTGTTCAAGAGATTATTACATGAAAATGACAATGATGACAATTATTTTGTTATTTCAAGAAGATCAGTTATTCTAGTGTTGACCTAAAGACAACAGGGCACTTACACAATTAAGTATCAGTAAGATGTTCAGTCATCTACAGTCTAACCTATAATATGCACAGTTTACTGACTCCCTTTATGTAACCCCAAAAGCAAAAATGCCTCAGGAAGCACTGAATAATACCGTTCAAACCTGACCTATATTTATCTAATGGGCATTCACCAGAATCAATGTAATAATGATGGAGTGATTTGAGAAGGTTTTCCATCACACTTGGGAAATAATAAGAAATTCAGTAACTGTGGGCAATGACAAATAGATCAATATGCTTTTAAGGAAGACTGTTTCATAGCTTTTAAGTAGGATAGACTTGAGACAAAGTTAACAGCATCTGAAACATATACAATAAGTCCACTGTAATTAGAGTGTGCACATGTAAGAGTCTCCACACAGTGTTGTGTTAGGTGACTTTGTGTCATTTCTGACTCGTAGCAACACTCCATACAACAAACCAAAACACTGAGCCAGTCTCACAATTGTTACGTTGGAGCCCACTGTTGCTGTTACTGTCTTTATCCCTCTCATTGAAAGTGTTTTGTTTTCATTAACACTCCACTTTTCCCAGCATGATGTTCTTCTCCAGGGACTGATCACTTCTAAGGAGCATTCTGGTTACACATCTTCCAAATAGATTTATTTGTCCTTCTAGAAGTCCGTGATATTTTACTTCTTTTTCACCAGCACCATAATTCAAATGTATCAATTTTTCTATGGCCTCCCTTACTCGTTGTCCAACTTTCACATGGATATGAGGCATTTAAAATACCCTGGAACACCTTAGTCCTCAAAATGGTATCTTTATTCTTTCTTTAACACTTTAAAGAGGTCTTTTGCAGATTTGCCTAATGCAATATGCCCTTTGATTTCTCAACTGGAGTTATAATGTGAACATTGATTATGGATCCTAGCAAATAAAGTCTTTGACAATGTCAGTATATTATCCATTTATTATGATACTATTTATTGGTCTAGTTGTGAAGATTTTTGCTTCCTTTAGATTAAGGTGCAACCCACAAGGAAAGCTGTTATCTTTGATCTTTATAAGTAGGTATTTCAAGTCCTCTTCAGTTCCAGCAAGCAAAGTTGTGTCATCTGTTTATCCCAGGTTGTTAGTGAGCTTTCCTTCGATGTTCTTCTTCATACAATGCATCTTTTTAAATTATTTGCTCAGCATTCAGACTGAATAAGTGTGGTGAAGGAATACAACCCTGGCACACATGTGTACTAATTTTAAACCATTCGTATCACCTTGTTCTATTGAAACTACTACTTCTTGGCCTGTGTACAGATGCCTCATGAGAACGGTTGAGTGTTCTGGAATACCCATTCTTTGCAGTGTTATCTATATCTTTTTATGATCTGCATAGTCAAAAGCCTCTTCATACTTT
>NW_006408547.1:3726983-3755104 GCF_000296735.1 Chrysochloris asiatica | reverse complement strand
TTATTGACTACGCAACAGCTTTCAATTGTGTGGATCATGACAAGCTATGGACAACATTGTGAAGTATGAGTATTCCGGAACACTCAATTGTGCGCATGAGGAATCTGTATATGGACCAAGAGGCAGTTGTTTGAACAGAACATGGGAACACTGAATGGTTTAAAATTAAGAAAGGTATGTGACAGGGTTGTGTTCTTTCACCCTACTTATTTAACCTGTATGCTGAGCAAATAGTCCAAGAAGCTGGATTATATGCAGAAAAACGTGGCATCAGGATTGGAGGAAGGCTCATTAACAACCTGTGATATGCAGATGATACAGCCTTGCTTGCTGAAGATCAAAGAGCACAGCCTTCAGTATGGATTGCATCTCAATGTAAAGAAAATAAAAATCTCACCACTAGACTGATAAAAGGAGCTCTGGTAGCATAGTGGTTACAAATTCACACTGAAGAAGTTGATATAATCTTCAATTTAATCATTACTAGTTTTAGTAGTTGGTGTGTTAATTTGAATAATAGTTTATTAAGTGAGCTTTCGTGTATAAGTATTTTCCTATCATGAATAGCATTGTATGTACTTCAAGATAAATCTTGAAATGTTCTTTTTGATGATGAATGTGATGCCATTCCTGTTCCGTTTGTCATTTCTGTTACAGTAAACCATATTATTATATGATTCAAAATGGCCACTACCAATCTGTCTTAGCTCACTAATGCATTGGATATTGATCTTTATGAGTTCCATTTCATTTTGGCAACTTCCAGTTTTCCTAGATTTATATTTAATAAATTCCATGTTCCAATTATTAATAGAAGTTACAGCTGTTTTTTTTCTCATTTTGAGTTGTGCCTCCTCAGCAAGTGAGGGTCCAAAAAGCATTACTCCATCCACATTACTAAGGTGAACTCCACTTTGAGGAAGCAACATTTACCCATTTGTATTGTGAGTGCCTTCCAATCTGAGAGGCTCATCTTCCAGCACTGTGTCAGACAGCGTTCTGCTATTATTCAATAAGATTCTGTGTGGCTCTCCATTCAGATGTGGTTCACCTCTCCTTCTTCCTACTCTGGTTTAGTTGGGAAGCTCTGCTGAAACTTGTTCACCATGGGTGACCCTGCTGGTATTTAAAATACTGGTGGCATGGTTTCCAGCATCACAGCAACACACAAAGTACCACAGTACAATAAACTGACAGACAAATGGTGGCTCTACACAGTAGTGTACACACCACTTAGATTGTGTAGACACAGGCCTCCCCAGTTAAAGTGTTACTGTAGGAATACAGAAGTTAGGTGACACATGGTAATCTGGTTTTCTCTTAATATTCCCTTGGTTGCTGTAACGATATTGTCTAATTTCTAGAAAGCTGGTTTTCTTTTATTTCTTGTGGTAATTTATACTCAAATTTCAAATAATGATGCTGTGAAATAAGATGATTCATTTGTGACCTGCAGTCCGCCCACATCTCTACCTTGACCCTCAGTCACACTGAAGGTCGCTTAGCTCTGACTTGATGCTCTGATTTCTGTATTCTTTGTCTGATCTATTTTATTCAAAGGAAATATTCAATGTCTTGGAATTGCAGTGGAATTTCATAGTACTTTTCTCATTATTATACTAGCTCACATACACCAGAAAAACCATGCCTATCAATCATGGCAATGTAGAAAAATCAATAGCCCCCTGTCATCATTTTGATAAAAATCACTGGCATTTTCATAGCTTTTCTCTTTTAAGAGCGCACTCAGAGAGATGAGCTCACTGGCACTTTGCTACAGTGCAGTTTCATTGAGGAGAAGAGTTTGATTATCCTGCTACCCGATGAACGAATGAATGGAGTCGTAGTCATTTTATCACTCTTGCTGGGTCGTGATTGAGTAATGATAGGCACACACATTTTTAGTCCGTCTTCATGGAGTCCTGGTGTGGCTCTGTAGGATAAACACTGCACCAAAAGGTCAGTTTGAACCACAAGGTTGGCTCCTTGGAAACTCTATACAAAGTCAGAATTGACTCGATGGCACTTAACAGCAAACAACATTATTGCTCATTCAATGTGCTCACAGTTCTATAGTTTTCCCATATTTATTTTTCTCATGCTTTTCACAACTGTCACAAAATCATTTTATGGTGTTTTGATTGTTAGATTCATTTGCTTCAAAGTGATGCTTGTTCTTAGTAATGCCTCAGATTGCTTAAACACATATACTGTGTACTGTAGCTATGTAGACCAACTTGTGATTCCGAAGGAATGAAATGCAGTAGTATCATTAATCATTACAGCCCTATTTCCTTTTCTGTAAAGCAAAGACAAAGGATCTTGCTAACTGAATAGCCACAACGGAAAACCTTTCATAAAAAGTCTCACTTCCTTTTTATTCTAGGAATTGGATTCCTAGTCAACTTCTGATTGGTGAATACTTGGTCACACTCAGAAGTAAGTTCTCATAACTCAGATATTCCAAGGTGACTGCATCTTTCTTCGTGATCATTTCAAGTTTTAAGAAACCAGTGTATTTCCACAATGAGTTTGGTTGGTTTGGATTGTTTTTGAGTTTGAGTAGAAGAAAAATGGGACATACCTTTTCTAAAAAGTGGGGAATTTCTATGAAATGTCTATGATATACTGTGGAGTTTATAAAATCAGTTTGCTTTTAGGATTCAGTATATAATCCTAACAGATGAAAAATAGATGATGTTACATGGAGGTAAAGCTTTACATAATGTGGTTTCCAGACCAGCATGCTCTGAGTTTCTCTAACATCTTATGCCAGTAACATTCATTTAACAATTAGGTAGAACCAATTACTAATAAATTTTCTGCTTCAAACTTTATGTATATTGTATCTCTTTATACATTCATGTGAATCTACTTCATTTCTTCAAAAATATTTTGTAAATAAACTTTTTATTTCGGGATAGTTTCAGATTTATAGAAAAATTGCAAAGATACCACAGAGTTTCCATATACCCTCATTGATAACATTTAACTCAAAACAACTTCAAACTTATCTTTAAAGAATTTGGAAAAGTTATCTTTAAGAACTTACCTGTACCTGAAGTCCTGGTGTGGTGCTGTAGGATAAGCATTTGACCATAGGGTCAGTTTGAACTTCAAGGTTGGTGGTTCAAACTCACCAGTCACTCCTCGGAAACCCAATACAGGATTGCTATATGTGGGAACAGATTCAACAGCGAGTAACAACAGCACATTTTACCTAGCATTTATTCATTGTATTTCAATGAATTGATGGTAGATATACAATTAGAACAGGACATTTTAGCTCATTTATGTTTTATAGACAAATAAGAGTAGTTGTTGTGTTTATTGCACATATAAGTATCATTGTAAATTCAGGAAAAAGCAGTCATTTATTTTTAAAACATGTTTGTGTTTTGGAGTCCTGCAATTGTAGTAGAGGCAAGCACAGAACTGTTAACTGAAAGGTCAGCAGTGCAAATCCACCATTCCCTCTTTAGAATCCCTATTCAGTGTTGCTTTGAGTTGAAACAGACTCTTGGAATGCCAAGTTTAATGGCTCTCAGAAATGACCTTGTAGCAGAATGAGCTGGAGTGTTTGTCAAACTACAGGGATCCTGATTCACTAGGTCTGAAGTGGGCCTGAGAACTTTCGCCTAACAACAACAACTTTTAAGTTTTACTCAAATGTGTGAGAGATAAAAGTTGGTATGTTTCTCTGGATATATTACAATTTGTAACAGGACTAATCTTTCAAGACAGATTGATTGGCATTTATTTCATATATTACATCAGATTGATAGATTTTCAATCTAGTTTTATTAAATTAATTCGTATCACTGGGCTTTTTCAAGTCTGAGAAACGCCCAAAGAGATGTCATTTAAACTCCTTCATCAGATGGCTTTGGAGCTCTTAGAGGTCATCTTTGTAAACATTGCCTTTACCTAAGTCAGATAGGGTATAGTTGAAGTGCACTGCCCTTCAAAAACTGATCAGAAAAACATACGTAGCACACTAGAAAGATTGGCAACCTGATCAGGTTCTTGCTATGTGTAGAGTAAATGCTGAGAAGCAATAAAACCGTGTTGTCAAGGTCACATGATGATGTAGAGATTGCATTGCTTTGTCTCTATTGGCTGTCGTCCAATAGAGAATGCTTATGCAAGTTCAGAAGCTGCTATTTGCATAGAGAATGTTGCAATGCAAGAGCAAAATAAGTATCTCTTCATTTACATGCATTTGATTCTATAGCTATGTAGGGTCTTTTTTAAAGCATCACTAAGTTTATGTAGGGGGAAAATTTCTCCCCTTGGAAAAGAGATAGTAAAGCAAAATGTATGCAGTTTGTGTTCAATTTTATATTATTTCTTCAGACATAATTTACAGAATTAAATTAAATCAAATGTCTAAAATGTCATCCTATCACCAGGTATTTCTAATGCAATCTCTTCTTTAAAATAAGAAATTGATTCTTCTTTCATAAATGCCTATTTTTTCCAAAGACAAATCAGTCAAGGAAATTATTGGTGGTTGACATAATTTCATATCCAGAATCTAGACACCTAACAATGCATGTGATGCTGTAGGAGAAACACTGGACTTCTAACTACGTGGTCGACGATTCGAGCCCACCAGTTTCTTGTCAGGAGAAAGATAAAATTTCTGTTCCCACAAAAATTTACAGCCTCAGAAACACTATACAGGTTCACTGTAAGTCAGAATTGACTTTATAGCACATAACAACCACAACAACCAGTACATGGAGAGGCCATGACCATTGCTAGGTACATTGCTATGGAGAGAAAGGTTCACCTAAGGTTGGCAGGTATTCCAGTAGAGATTGCATTGCTTTGTTAATTATAGACTATTTTGACTGAAGGGTTATTGGTTTCAAAGTAGAGGTTCAAGTCAATCTTGTGCATATGCCGGGTCTAAATCTACACAGGGGTGAACTTGACATGTTTTGGTTTTATCAGAAAAAACAACTGTTTTTCATTCCTTTCTGAATCATCTAAACGTAACCTTCTGAAGTGACATTTCCCTCTTCCATAAATTAAAAGCAGATTGATATAAAGTACCTGGAATTGTTTTTAGTCCCATTCTCAGCACAGTGATATTGGAAACTCTCTTCTTTTTCCTCACTCTGCTGAAGGCACTAGATACCAACGCAGAAGCAAGGACCATATAAAATCTGTGACTCAATTGCATGTGATAAATTTAGCAATTCTTCTGTTAGGGCAGATAACAGTACAGTTAACTCTCCAAAGAAAGCAACGAAAGTAGAAGGGACACTTGAGAGAACAAAAAGAAAGCACCAGATGGTTGGAAGACTGGGGTCTAAATTCCACTTGGTCACTCACTTGATAGTAACTAATGTCAGCAGTTCAAACTCACCAGCAGCTCAGAATTGACTCAATGGCACTTAACATCAACAACAACAACAACAACAACACTTCAGCAAGCATGTTGTCCTTCTCCAGGGACTGATCCCTCCTGACACCATGTCCAAAGTTAGGAGACACGAAGTCTTACCATCCTCTCATCAAAAGAGCATTCTTGATGTACTTCTTTCAAGACAGATTTGTTTCTTCTTCTTGAAGCCTATGGTTCTTTAAGTATTCTTCTTCAGTTGTATTTTGAGTGTCTTCCAACCTGGAGGGCTCATCTTCCGGCACCATATCTGACAATGTTCCACTGTTATTCATAAAGTGTTCAGTGGCTAACCATTTGGAAATGGTCCACCTCGCCTTCTTTCTAGTCTGTATTAATCTGGACGCTCTGTTGAAACCTATCTATCATGGGTGACTCAGTGATACTTAAAATACTGTGTCATAGCTTCCGGCATTATAGGAACACTCAAGCCACTAGAGTATGACAAACTAACAGAGGAGTCGGGGTATGAGCTTTTAAGTAATTTATATATCTTCTTTGGAGAATGAGATACTTAAATAAGAATATCTATTTAAATACTTTGGAGTCCTGGTGTGGTGCTATGGGTTAATGTGCTGGACTGCAAAGCCAGTTTGAACTGCAATGCCATTAGTCATTCCTTGGAAACCCTATGCAGAGTCCCTATGGGTCAGACTGACTCAACCCAATGGCTCCTAACAACAACAACAATATAAATACTTTGCATATTTTTAAATTGAGTTGTTTGTCTTTTCATTGTTAAGTTGTAAGAAGAGTTCCTTATCTATTCCGGGTACTAAGTTACTGAGAAATTAGAGTTTGGGGTTAGTTTATCACTCAGGTCCTTTCAGCTCCAACATTTCAAAATCCTAAATAACTAAGGAGAATGTATGATGATGAGGGCATCGTGTGACATGGGTTTCTGATGCCAGCCCAGAAATGAGGGACACAGAGCAAAGCTTCTGAAAAGATGAAGAGAGAGTTGGTCCCGTTTACAAAGCTCTTAGACAGTCTTGTCATGGAGTCTGTTGTCCGCTGAGTCCCCGATTCCATCTATAGGAAGAAAGTGCTTCCCCCAAGAAAATCACTTTGAAGAACAATTCACAATTTTTAGGGCATCTGTGTGTTAAAGGAGCTCTGGTAGCGTAGTGTTTACGAGTCGGGCTGCCAACCTCAAGGTTAGCAGTTCAAAACTACCAGCAGTTCTGCAGGAGAAAGATGAGGTGTTCTGCTCCCGTAAAGATTTACAGTCTTGGAAACCCTGTACAGGGTCACTATGAGTTGGGACCAACTCCAGGGTACTTAACAACAACAACATTTGTTAAGGAGTCCTGATGTGGTGATGTGGGTTAATGCGCTAGCCATTTGAACTGCAAGGTTGGTGGTTCAAGCTTACCAGCTGCTCCTCGGAAACCCTATATAGGGTCACTATGGGTCAGAATCGACTCGCCGGCTCTTAACAACAACAACATGTGTTAGGAAAATATGAAATAAAATGTGGTAACATAGGATAAACAGTTGACCTCAAGGTCGGTTTGAACTGCAAAATCAGCAGTTCAAACTTATCAGCTACTCCACAGAAACCAAATACAGGGTCACTATGAGTTGGAACCAACTCGATGGCATTTAACAACAACATATAAAAAAGAGAAGCAACTTATATTGAGAGACTTTGTGGGAAAACCAACTATTGTACCTGACTTCTAAATCACTTTCTTTGTATACTTTCTAGATTTTTTCCATTTTTTTGAAACTTGTCGAGAAATTCTACTAATTATATATTGATTTTTGTCAGTTTTTCTCATCACTTATAAACCCATGTTACCTTTGGCAAATTTTAATATATCTTACTCTCTTTTAGGAGTCCTGGTGTGGTCCTTTAGTATTAGCACCTGAGTGCTAAACACAAGGTTAGCAGTTCAAACCCACCAGTTTCTCCTTGGAAACCCTATACAGAGTTGCTGTGCATGGGAAATGACTCAATGGCACTTAACAAGAAGATTCTCCATTAATAAAAGTTCATGTGATAAAATCCATATTGGAGATGCTTAGATAACAAATGGTAAGGTTTTACCTGAGGTTGTTTTTTCAATTAGGTCACAATTTAGTCTCTCCCACCCTTTCTCTTCTACCACTAGGAAGTCTGGAAAATCTGACTGAAGTCACATACTGTTGTTGTTGTTATGTGCCGTGGACTCGGTTCCGATGCATAGTGATTTCTGTACAGGGTTTCCGAGGCTGTAAATCTTTACAGGAGCAGAACGCCTCCTCTTTCTCCCTCAAAACAGCTGGTAGTTTCCAACTGCTGACCGTGAGATTAGCAGCCTGATTCATAACCGCTACGCTACCAGAGCTCTGTGAAGTCACATACTAGAGATTATAAATTCAGTAATACTCTTATAAAATAGCATAGTTAATTTTTGTCATTTGTACATTTCAGATAAGAGAAACAGTTATTGTTTAATAAGCATGGATTGTATAGCAGGTCTTTCCTGGCTTATTAATGGTTGTCCATTCATGTCAATCTATGGGATCAGTATTATTGTTTATCTCTTACCTCTAGGGAAACAAAAATACAGTGAGTTCTAATACACAAAACAGAGTTGGGACTCAAACTATATTTGCCAAATTCCAAGTTTTTTTTTTTTTGTTGTTTACACCATGAACTTCTAACCTATGCCTGATGGCTCCACACAATCAACACTGGAAATAGACAAGGTCCACAGTTCAAGTCCTCCAGCCACTCCTCAGGAGAAAGATGAGGTTTTCTGTTCCTGCAGAGATGTAAGAAAGCCCCAAAAAACCTATACAGGGTTACTATGAGTCAGAACCAACTCGACGGCACTTAACAGCAAAACCTGTGTGCTTGTATGAAAGTTTGTTGTACTTGAGAGTGGAGAGGCAGACTTTCTGAGGGTCATGAGAGCACATACTCATATAAATAATTTCCAGAAATCCTAAAAAAAAAACAAGACAAAAGCTAATTGCTAAATACATGAACTTTCAAGATTAGTTTTTCTTTAGTGAAACCTTGTTGAACTCAGATAATGATACTCCCTGTAACAGTACTGTTTGACTGTTAGTCCACAGTATTTAACAGCATTCTGTTCGATCTTTCTCAATAGTACTGGGTTAAGTGATAAATAATATGATCAACCTATTGGTGTTTCTCTTTAATCATTAAAATCTTCATGGTCTTAGATCAGCGATCAACAAGGGTCTCAGAAATTATGTTAAGAAAGTTCCCTGGTCTTTATAAATATATCAAGAAATGTCTGACATTCTTTGGGATTATCCTCAGGCTGCCTTTAGAGTAACTAGAATTTGCCTTGGAAACCCTGTACAGGATCGCTCTGGGTCGGAATTGACTGGCTGGCACTTAACAACAACATTTGCTTTCTAATAACATCTTCCATTATCTCCTATTACATCTTCAGTGACCTCTGAATGTGAATTTAGTTCTTTTGTTCAGCGTAATATAATGGGATGAAATAAAAAAAAAAGATTTCTAGGTATTATAAAAATAGGTCAGAAAACTGCAGCTGAAGAGCTTTGATCTACCTTGCAGAAAGAAGACCAGAGATCCGTTCTACTTGGGGACTATTGTTTCGTCACCAAAACAGAGAAACAAAACTAAACTCTGTGTCGATTTCTATCAGGATTATGCTGCTCTGATTATAGTGTACCGTAGCTGGTAATGCAGAGGTTTTCAAAGTGTGGTCTCTGGAGCAGAAAATCTAAATTACCTGGGAGATGGGTAAAAATGTTCAATTCCAGGCCCTTCTCAGATCAGTTGAGTCAGAAACTCCAGGGCTGAGTTTAGCAATCCGTTTAACAAGTACTCTAAGCAATTCTTATTCATGCTCAGACTGAGAGTCTCTGCTGTAATTTATGCAAAGTAACTGTCAAATTGTCAAATCCTGCTATTGTTCTTGCCTTTGGAGCTGTGGAGTCAGTTTTGACTCATAGTGACCCTGTGTTCAACAGAAGAAAACACTATCTGGTCCCGTAACATTTTTACAATCTGCTGTATTTTAGATCATTATTGCAGGGTCTTCCTCTTTTGCATTGAGATTATCCCACCTGAATTTAGAGACCATCTCCAGAAAAGATTTGACACACTGAACACTAATGACTGAAGGTCAAACTAATTGTGGGATAACATCCTGTGAAGAAAGTGAAAGGTCTTTATAAAGAAAGAAAAGAAAGCACGAGGCCCTTCTTCAGGGACAGGTCTCTCGTGATAACACTTCCAAAATACATGAGATGAAGACCTACCATCCTCAGTTCTGTAGTCCTGGTGTAGCACTGTGGTTTAATGTGCTGGATTGCAAAGTCCATTTGAACTGCAAAGTCAGCAGTTCAAGTTCACCAACCGCTTCCCGAAATGCTATACAAGGTTGCTATGGGTCAGAACTGACTCAACGGTACTTAACAACAACAATCCTCACTTTTAAACAGTAAGTCTGTTGGACTTCTTCCTAGACAGATGTGTTCACTTTTCTGACAGATTATGGTATATCCAATATTCTTCCCTATTACCATAATTCAAAGACATCAGTTTTCCTTATTCACTGCCCAGCTTTCGCATGCATATGAGGTGACTGAAAACGCCCTGGCTTGAGTCAGGCTTACCTTAGTTCTGAAAGTGACATTTGTGCTTTTTAACATTTTAAAGAGGATTTTTGCAGAAGATTTGTGCCTTCTTCACTGCTGATTCCATGGGCTTTGAATGTGGATGCAAATAAAATAAAATCCTTGATGTCTTCAATTTCTGTACATTTATTATAATGCTATTTATTGATCCAGTGGTGAGGATTTTTATTTTCTTTACATTGGGGTATAATCCATAATTAATGAAGTCTGCATTCTTTGCTCTTCATCAATACGTGCTAGAAATCCTCTTTGCTTTCTGCAAGCAGATTGTTAGTAACTTTTTCTCCAATCCTGATGCCGCGTTGTTCTTCATATAGTCTAATTTCTAGGATTATTTTCAGAAATACAGTTTGAATAGATATAGTGAAAGAATACAACTTTGACACACACCTTTTCTGATTTTAAACAGTATCCCCTTGTTCTGTTCCAACAACTGCCTTTTATTCCATGTACAGGCTCTATATGAGCCAAGTAAGTGTGCAGAAATTCCCAATGTTGTCCATAATTTGTTGTGATCCACACAGTTGAATATTTTTATGTAGTCAGTAAAACGTAGATAAATCTCTCTCTGGTGTTACAGTTTTCAGCCAAGATCCATCCCTCTTTCCTTGTCCCCTTTTGAACCCACTTGGATTTCTGGACATTCCCTATTAGTGTACTGCTATGGCCATTTTTGAATTATCTTAAGCAAAATTTTGCTTGCTATGATAAACACTGGACTGCAAATCACAAGGTCATTCTGCTCCCTTAAAGATTTAAAGCCTCAGAAACCCAGTACAGGGTCACTATGAGTGGGAACCAACTTGACAGTACTTAACAGCAAGTTATAAGCAGGAGTTCTGGTGTTGTGATGTAGGATAAGCAGTGGTCCCCAAGGTCGGCTTGAACTGCAAGGTTGACAGTTCAAACCCACCAGCCACTCCTCAGAAACCCTATGTTTTTGTTGTTGTTATGTGCCGTGGAGTCGGTTCCGACTCATAGAGACCCTGCACAGAGTTTCCGAGGCTGTAAATCTTTATGGGAGCAGACTGCCTCATCTTTCTCCCGCGGAACAGATGGTAGTTTTGAACTGCTGACCTTGTGGTTCGCAGCTCGATTCTAACCACCACGATACCAGAGCTCCTTCAGAAACCCTAAACATGGGCATTAAGAGTGAACTGTAAACCACAAGGTTTGAGCCCACTCAGAGCCACTTGGCAGGAAAAAGATACAGCTTGCTTCTTTAGCAAAGATTTTTAAAAGACTTGGAAGCCCTATACAGGGTTGCTGTGAGTCAGAAGCAACTCAATAGCATTTAACAACAGGAACAGTGGTGTTAATAATATTACGTAATGGTTTCTACATTATCTTGGGTCACCTTTCTCTCTAATGGGCACAAATACGAATCCCATCCAGTTAGGTGGTCAAGTAGATGTCCTCCAAATTCTTGGCATAAATGAGTAAGCACTTCTAGCATTAATTACACAGTTGAACCACTTCAATTGGTATTGTAGTAATTCCTGGAGCCCTTCTTTTTTGGCAATACTTTCAGTGTAGCCTGGCTGTCTTCCTTTAGTACCATCATTCTTTATCATATGCCAAGTCCTGAGTAGTTGAATGTCAACCAATTCTATATGGTAGGTGACTCTGTGTATCCCTTTCATCTCTTTTTGATGCTTCCTGCATGGTTGTTTTTTTCCCCCATACAACATTGCAATACTGTAACTTGACGCTTGAATTTTTTCACACTTTGTTTCGCATGAAAAATGCTGAGTGTGTCCTTTCCTTTTGATTTTCTAACTCCAAGTCTTATGACATTTTATTATAATACTTCAATGTCTTTTCAGAGTTCTAGTGTGGCGTTGTGGGATAAGCACTGACCACAAAGTCAGGAGTTCAAAACAACCAACTGCTCCTTGGCAACACTGCACAGGATGGCTCTGAGGCAGAACTGATCCCACAGCATTTAATAATAACAACAAGCTGTCTTCTGAAGCCATCCTTTGCAATCTTCTGTTCAGCTCTTTTACTTCATCATGTCTTCAGTTTGCTTTGGTGAATCTACATTCAAGATGAGTCTCTTCTGACACCTATTTTGGTCTTTTCTTCCTTTCCTGTCTTTTTAAAGATCTTTTGCTTTCTTCACATGATGTCATCCCACAATGAGTTTGATCTTCAGTCATTAGTGTTTATTTGCACCAAATGTAGAGATGGTCTCTAAGTTCAGCTGCAATAATCTCAAGGTCATACTTTTTGCTCCCATAGAGTTGCTGTGATTTTCTTCAGGTTCAATTTGAGCTTTTTCACATGACCAGTGAGTGCTCTGTCCAGCAGCTGACTTCAGGCCTTGTTCTGACTGGTGATACTAAGCTTCTTCCTTGTCTCGTCACAGATGTGTTGTTAAGTACCGTCAAGTCAGTTCTAAGTCATAATACCTTGTATAGGGTTTCTGAAGCACATCTGGTAAACTTGAACCACCAACCTTGTGGTTCAGATGGCTTTGCAGGCCAGTGCGTTAACCCACAGCACCATACCAGGAGTCCTTCCACAGATGTACTTGGTGTCTATTCCTGTTTTCCATCAAGTGAGATCCACATATATGCTTGCTATATATAGTGTTGAAAAAATGTTTTTGAAATAATGAGTTACTGGTCTAGCCAAATTGTATCATATGACCCATTTGATCATTTGATCATTTCTATCATGAAAGATTTATTTTCCAATTACTGACTTTTTGTTTCTAACTTTCATAGTCCAATCACCAGTAATTATGAATTCATTTTGGTTGCATGTTATATTAATTCAAGACAATAGAAATTGGTAAAATCTTCCATTTCTTTGTTCGATTTTTATTTAAATGCCACAACATAGGCAGCGTGGAGTCCTGGTGTGGTGCTGTGGGTTACTGCACTAGATTGCAAGGTCAGTTTGGGCCACAAGGTCAGTGGCTCAAGCTCACCAGCAGCTCCTCAGAAAGCCTTCATAGATTCACTATGAGTTAGAATCAGTTCGACAGCACTTAACAACATATAGACAGTCTGATGTGGCACTATAAGATCAGCACAGGATTGCTAAGCACAAGGTTGGGTGTTCAAACCTACCAGCAGCTCCTTGGAAACCCTATACAGGGCTGCTATGAGTTGGAATTGACTCTCTGGCACTTAATAACAACAGTAACAGATAGACAGTACTTAATCACACTAACACTATGGCTACAGCTATATGCTGTAACACCTGGCAGCAAAACAAAGGCCTCACCCTCATAGAAAAACAGTCAACGAACAGATGAAATTCATAATGTTGAGTAGTATGTAGTATCAGTAAGAATAGTGAGAAATGCTATGGAGCTGATTAAAAGGATGAATAATGCCATTGGAGAGCTGTGCACGTTCAGCTGTCTGTCAAAGGCGCTCTGATCAGAAAGCCTTCAAACCAGGTGAGGACATGAAGATGAGGGAGACATGAAAACACCTAGCAATGCCCTAGGAAGAAGACGCACAGGTGCAAATGCCTCCAGGCAGGCGTGTATGTGTGCTCTGTGCAAAAGTAATTTTGTAATCCAGCTTTCTTTTTATCACTCATAAGTCTTGGAAATAAATGAAAAGGAAATGCAAGAGAAATCCCGTGGAGTGTCAGATGTGCCTTTTATTTATTGAACCACTGGTCCCTCACCTACTTGCAAACTAGAGTTAAGGGCTGGCTGCTGTATGAATTCATGAAGCTCAGTTGTGTATCCTCAGAGCTGTGTTCTTTTTCATTGTCAAAGTTTCAATCATGCCAGAAATCTGATTTATTTTTTATCTCTTCCTTTATTACTCCCTCGTCCCCATCTAATCCAAGTTATCAATTAGATCTGCTAGATGTTTTCAGCCATCACTCATCTGTTTGTCTACTGTGGTGGTTTGCATGTTGCTATAATGCTGGAAGCTATGCCACTGGTATTTTAAATATCCGCAGGGTACACCCATGGTGGACAGGTTTCAGCTAACTTTCAGACTAAGAAGAAGAAGCAGGCTACTTCTGAATGTTTACCCATTGAAAACCGTATGAATAGCAGTGGAACTCTCTCAGATAGCTCCAGAATACTGAATATTGTAACATGATGAATAGTACCAGAATATTGTCAGCAATGAGCTCAAGCTTACAATGATTGTGAGGATGGCGTGGAATCTGGCAGTGTTTCGTTGTGTTGTTCATAAGGTCTCTTTGAGTTGGAACTGATTTGATGGCACCTAATAACAGTAACAGCGGCAACACCAAGAAAGACGTTTTCATAACTACCTCTTCCTTTTATACCTTGTCATGTCCTGAGTTAACCTAATGGTATTCCTACATTTAGTCTCTGCCTGATCAAATTTATCATTTATTTTTCCATTAGATTTGGATTCAAAAAAATGTGGGCATTGGTCACATGGGACCTTCCTCTGAAGTTCCCCCAGCAACAAAATGTTCAAATCTAGTCTATTATAAAGTCCCAAATCAAGGTCCTCCATAAACGGTTCCAAACTACTTTCTCAATCTCATGTTCTACGTGTTCTACCTTTTATACAGATTCAGAACTGGAGTCAATTGTTCCTTTCTAATCCAGCTTTCACAAAGTCTTTCCCACTTTCAGGCCTAGTTCAAATGCCATTTTCTCGATTTAAGAATTCTCAGATTTTCCAGTCAGAGAGGGCTGTCCTTATCCGTTCCACCTTGGTATGGTAGTTTGACTTCTAGTTAGTACTTCGTCTTGCATTACAGCTAGTTATTGACATATCTGCTATTTCTCTTTAGATTATGAGTTATTTTGGAGTGAGGAGCCAACATTAGTAATTTTAAATCATGCCAAGTCTTAGGATTGTTTCTTGCACATAACAATTCTGTAGAATTGAATTAAAATAAGTACAGGAAGTTGGTTCTTTATGAAATAAACATATGAAATAATTCTTTCTTAATCAAAATCTTTGACTCACTACCCTCCCCCTTTCCCACCCAAACTGGTAAATACTTATTTTCTTTTTCCCGGACCTTGTTACATTCCTAATTCTAAATTCTGAGTAATTTTTATCTTTCCTTTAAAATATCCTTTGAGGCTTTGGGTCAGGCTTAAGAGTAATTTCTCACATACCCTCAGTATATTGGACAGTATGCACACAACCACATGTACACACAAATATATTTCTCTCAAACTCTAATGGAAAGTACAAAGATAATTGAGCCTTTCAATGAAGTTTTAGAAAATTACCAAGCATTTACACATTGGATAAGAGACTACCCAAAACTTACTTCAGCTAGCAGCTGTTTTATTCAAAATTGATATAATTATTTTTTATCTTGTGGCTAACATACCAATACAGAGGAATTAAAGTAGAAAGATAGGTGTTTTATAATGGCCTTGCTGTTTGATTAGCCATGTACTAATGTGCCATGCTTAATTTCATAACACAGTTCCTGTTAGGACTGTAATCGATCTTTTAATTGTGGTAAGAATGTATCACAGAATGCAAATCATATTTCAAAAAACTAGAAAATTGTCTTGTGGGAGGTTCCATGTTTCAGTAAAGAATGTCAGGTGACCTGGTTGCAAATTTAACAAAACATGTTTTTTACCTTATATTTTATTTCACATGCTACTAATTTTAATTCCTATAGTTCCAGTAAACCTTAGATTGTTGTTGTTGTTAAGTACCGTGGAGTTGGTTCCGACTCATAGTGACCCTGCACAGGGTTTCCGAGGCTGTAAATCTTTATGGGAGCAGAAAGCCTCATCTTTCTCCCGTGGAACAGCTGGTAGTTTCGAGCTGCTCTCCTTGAGGTTAGCAGCCTGATTCATAACCACTACGCTACCAGAGCTCCTTCAAACCATAGATGACTTCTCATTATATGATTATATTACTTGAAAAGTAAAATGAAAGTTGCCCAGCTTGTGATTTATGAGTTTAAGTGACAAGTAGCTGAGGTTCTCTTGTAAAACTAATTTATAACACCATTCTCAGGAAATCGCAATAAAAATAATCAGCAGTATTTTCCACAAAAGATCTTGTTATTCATAAATTTAGAGAGCAGACATCATCAAACTTAGAGGCAACAACTGCTTGACTTTGATATTCTTCAAAGGACACCTTAAAAAAATTCAAATGTAGATTTTTATCAAGATTTTTGCTGTCAAGCTTATTCAAGAATAAATATGAAAGAAATATGATAACATTGATTAATCCATTCATTTTTCTTTCCTAAGCTTTGACTTGAACAGTTTTTTAAAGGGGAAAAGTGCACTTAATAGCATATCATCATCACTTAGTTTCAATAATTACTGCTGTTTTCTTGTATTTGCTTTATATATTATTCTACACATAAACAGACACTTGCACACACATGCAAACACCTAGATTTGCTGAATTATTTGAAAGGAAGTTAACAATATTATCACATTTCATTCCTAAAAACTTCAGCGTATATCTTGGAAGAATATTTTACTCCTATGCAATTACACATGAGAAAAACTTTAAATTCCTTATACTTTCTAATATTAACTGCCTTTGAATCAATTCTGACTCACAGTCACCATGTCTAGGGTTTCCAAAGCTGTAAATCTTTGCAGGAGCAGAAAGTCTCATCTTTCTCTGGTGGAGCAGCTGGTGTGATAAATCACCAACCGTGTGGTTGGCAACACCATCTGATACGTGCTGAGCATTCAGATTTCCTCTACTGTGGCCCTGATGGTGCTGTGGGTTAGGCATTGGACAGATAACTATCTGCTCCCATTAAAGATTAACAGCCTTCTAAACTCTATACGAGTCCTGGTGTGGCTCTGTGGGTTAATGTGCCAGACTGCAAAGCCGTTTGAACTGCAAGGTCGGTGGTTCAAGCTCACCAGCTCCTCCTCGAAAACCCTATACAGGGTCACTATGGGTCAGAAGCGACTTGATGGCACTTAACAACAACAACAAACTCTATATAGTATTACTGTGAGTCCAAATTGACTCAATGGCGGTGGTGGAGGTGGATTTGGTATTGTTTGGGGAGGGGGGCTTCTAAAAATACCTCTCATGGTTTTTCTTTGTTGACAGAAGAACTTACTAAGAGTCAGACACTTCACATGGTTATTGTTTCCCTGTAGTTTATTCAGTCCCTAAGCAGTGCAACTTCACTCTGGCTTTTTAAAAAATGGCACCACCAGTAGTTTTATAGAAATGTTGCCTATGGCTTTGTGTTTCTTCATAGGTGCCATGCATGTCTATGATAATGATAGAAGAGAAATGCAAGACTGTATTGGGTACTGGGGTGTAGAAGGTTATACAGTCATCTCTGGTTGTACATCACTCTATGAATATACCCACATTCTCTGCACTGTACACTTTAAATGAGTACATTTCATAGTATTTGAACTCTAGCTCTGTAAACTTATTTTTAAAGGGATGCATTGGGTATTCGACTATTTGTTAGAAGTTCAACTTCTGTATAAGATGCAAAATAAAGCTTTTCAGTGACAGAGTTAAGGAAGTAAGCCTTGGATACATGAGAGTAGCAGTGTTGTTGCATGCCCATTAAATTCAAATGAAGTTGTGTAACTATTCTGGTCCTTTTACTTAAGTTACATTCTTAGTTATCATAACACCTTTATCAAAACTAAGACCCTAAAAATGATATTCCAAGGAGCCTGAGTAGATTTTAACCATTTCTCTGGTTTTAATGCTTTTTGGGGTTCATTTCCGATGCTACTGTCTCTCGCTTCTAGCATCCAAATTATCGAATTTATAAGCTAGTCAACCCCAGGCATACCTGTGTCCCCCACTAAGGCAGTGCCATAGACAGTTGTCTTTTTGGTGTCCTGGTAATGTTACCCTTGAAGTTCAATCACCCCTCAAAGTGAAATAATGTTGAAGGTGAAGTAAGCAGAGTTGTAAGCATATTTGCTGTTGTTGTTAAGTGCCATCGAGTCGGTTCTGACCCATAGCGACCCTGAACAGGGTTTCTGAGGCTGTAAATCTTTATGGGAGCAGAAAGCCTCCTCTTTCTCCCACGGAGCAGCTGGTAGTTTCGAACTGCTGACCTTGTGGTTTACAGCCCCATTCGTAATCACTATGCTACCAGAGCTCCTTTGTAAGCATATATAGTAGAATGTAAATATGAATGCATGTATAACAAGAACAAAAGCTAGAGTAAATACATAGACGAGTTTCGATGCACACTCACTGAAATTATCTAAACTTGTTGCAAAGAGTGCCCTTTCTTAATGTCATAATCCAATCTGATAACTTCTGAATCAAGGTTCGAGTTTAGGGATAGCAAATAGACTCCAGTTAATGTGTGAGCCAAGTTAATCACTTTGTGCTGACTGCCTTTGGGAGGAAGATGAGGATTTCTGTTCCCACAAAGATTTATAGCCTCAGAAACCTTATATAGGGTCTCTGTGAGTGGGAACCGACTCAATGGAATTTAACAACAATGACAACAGTGCTTTCTATGATTCTGTTTGAAGGACTGTAATGCAAAACGATGTCTGTTGTTGTTTTTAGGTGACATTGAATCAGTTCTGACTCGTAGGGACCCTGTGTATGAAACAGAATGAAGCACTGCCCAGTCCAGCACCCATCTCACGATTGTTAGGTGTGAGCCCATTGTTGCCACCTTTGAGTCAACCCATCTTGTTGGGGGGGGGTCTTTCTCTTTTTTATTGACCCTCACCTATATCAAGTGTGTTGTCCTTCTCCAGGGACTGATCCCTCCTGACAACATGTCCACACTGTATGAGACGAAGTCTCTCCATCCTTACTTCTAAGGAACTTTCTGGATGAACTTCCAAGACAGAGTTCTTTGTTCTTCTTAAAATTCTTCTCCAACACCATAATTCAAATGCATTGATTCTTCTCCAGTTTTCCTTATCCATTGTCCAACTTTCATATGACTATGAGGCTATTGAAAATACTTTTGCTTGGTTCAGGCACACTTTAGTCCTCAAACTGACACCTTTGCTCTTTAATGAGCTATTTTGCAACACATTTGCTTAATGCAATGTATCATGTGGTTTCTTGACTGTTGCTTCCATAAATGTTGATTGTGGATCCAAGCAAAATAAAGTCTTTGATGATTTCAATCTTTTCTCCATTTATCATAATGTTATTTATTGGTCCAGTTGTGAAGAGTTTTGTTTTCTTTATATTGAGGTGCAATCCATACTGAAGGCTGTGGTCTTTGGTCTTCATCAGTATTTTATGTTCTTGTCACAGGCAAGATTGTATCATCTATATTGACTAATTATGCCTCCAATGTTTGGGGCTATGGATTGTTGTTGTTGTTAAGTGCCATTGAGTCAATTCCAAACCATAGTGACCCTGTTTAGGGTTTCCAAGGAGAAGCTGGTGAGCTTGAACCATGGACCTTGCAGTTCAAATGACTTTGCAGTCTGACGCATTCGCCCACAGCTCTACACCAGGACTCCTGGGCTGTGGATTAGCCACACTCAATTTGCCACCTCTACACTGAGTGTGGGCACCCATTGTAAAATGTGGATATAGATTTAATTTGAGTATTTTTATTTACAATATTTTATGACACCACCGGTCATATGACTTTGAAACGTTATTCTCAAAAATTCTACAAGAAAAATTTGAAAGAAAATGTGCAAGAGAGCTCTCTTAGGGACTGATTTATTAATCTGATATCTGTTTTGCATTTAGGATGAGTAACAGAGAAAATTTGGCAGGAATTTATAGTTAGCAGTTCTCCATGAAATCACTTCAGGATGAATTCCAAAAGCATGAAAAACAATAGGTGCAGTGTGGTCTCTAATTAACTCTTACAGGCAGTGCCAGACCGGAAACCCCAGTTAAATTTCAAAAAGGCTAATATGACAAAAGAAAATTAGGCTTTCTTAATTAATCACCAAACAATTTAAGCCTATTTTTGTTGTTGAGGGCCATAGAGTCAGTTCCGACTCATAGTGACCCTATGTAGGTTTTCCAAGGAACAGCTGGTAAGTTTGAATTCCAACCTTGTGTTTTGTAGTCCACTGATGATCCTACACCACCACATCGGGAGTCAAATTTTAGCCTAAGTTTTGTCTATTTGTGGAAAAACAAAACAAAACCAAATACTCAACTGTGCCTACAAAAGTAAACCTATTCAATTTATTTGTAGGCTTAAAACTAACAATTTCATATTTATATACACAACTACAAGGTTGATGGTTCAAATTCACCAGCTGCTCCTCAGAAACCTGCAGGGTTGATATAGGCTGGAACCAACAGCACCTAACAACAACATTCATGCTACTAATCAGTTAACAGTTCTTCAGTCTTCTTTTGGGACTCTTTTGACTACCATTATGTTGAGTTCCTCGTGTGGTGCTCTAGGATCAGTACTAGACTCTAAACCACAAGGTCAGCAGCTCAAATACACCAGCTGCTCCTCAGAAACCCTATACAGAATCGCTATGAATCGGAACCGACTTGACAGTGCTTAACAACAGCATTGTTGAGCTCCAGTTTTTTTTATTTCTACATATGCCTTCCTGACTGTGGTCACCATCTATGCCAAATGCACTCATCCCCTTCAGGTTTCGAATCAACTCCAAGCCTATCATCTGCTGATTTGTTATTTTTTTCTCTCTCTGCTCATCATTTGTCTGTCTCATGGTGACCCCATAGCAGAACTTTGGTCCTATAGGATTTACAATGATGGATTTCTTTAAGGGGATCACCAGGCTTCTCTTATTAGACATGTCTGAGTGAACTCAAACCTACTACTTGTATGATTGAAGCCTTGTGAGTATACCATTCACACTACCAAGACTATATTTCACTTTATGAATGACTCAGGATCCCTCTCACATTTCCAAATCTGAATTGTTGTATTTTCCCACATAAATGTATGTGTCTGTAAGAGACAGTGGGTTAAAGAGTGGTAAAACAATATACACTAGCCACAAGTTCTGCAATTCAAACAGGAGCTCTGGTAGCATAGTGGTTACGAAGCAGGCTGCAAATCTCAAGGTCAGCAGTTGGAAACTACCAGCTGTTCCATGGGAGAAAGATGAGGCTTTCTGCTCCCATAAAGATTTACAGCCTTGGAAACCCTGTACAGGGTCGCTATGAGTCATGAGTCAGAAGACTCCATGGCGCTTAACAACAATAACAACAATGACAACATCCACTTCTCAGTTTGCATCTGTAAAGATCCCAGTCTAGGAAGCACTATGAGGAAATCCACATTGTTCTGGAGGGTCTCAGTGCAATGCGTCTCATTCAACTCAACAGCAGGGGCCCTGGTTTTGGTTTTTAAAAGAATTGTTTGATGCCATGGAGTCATTGCTGATTCATAGTGACCCTATGCACACCAGCATTAAATACTGCCTGGTTGTGTGCCATCCTCACAATTGTTGTTATGCTTGAGTCCATTGTTGCTACCACTATGTCAGTCCACCTCATTGAGGGAGCTTTCTCTTCCTCACCAACTCTCCATTTTACCAAACAGAATGTCCTTCTCCAGGGACTGGTTTCTCGTAAGTGTGAGTGACCAAGTCTTGCCATCTTGACTTCTAAAGAGCATTTTGGCTGAACTTATTCCAGGACAGATTTGTTTGTTCTTCTATCAGTCCAACGCCACAATTCAAATACATTGATTCTCCTCTGTACTTTCTTAATCATTGTCCAACTTTCACATGCATATGAGGCTGTTGAAAAGACCATGGTTTGAATTAGGTGAACCTTGGTGTTGTTGTTGTTACGTGCCGTTGAGTCGGTTCCGACCCATAGCGACCCTGTACAGGGTTTCCGAGGGTATAAATCCTTACGGGAGTAGAAAGCCTCATCTTTCTCCTGCGGAGCAGCTGGTAGTTTCGAACCGCTGACCTTTAGGCTCGCAGCCCGATTAGTCCTTCAAAATGATATATTTGCTCTTAAACACTTTAAAGAGGTCTCTAGGAGTAGATTTGCCTAATGTAATATTTTGTTTGATTTCTTGAGTGCTGTTTTCATAAAAGACTTACTTATGGTCTTTTGTGTAGGAAACGTTCTTGGTTTTCTGCCTACCCTCAGCTGAATTTTCAGAGAGTGATGTCATCACAGCTATGTTATCTCCCACACTAGAGGTTTAAGAGAAGCTATGAGAAATGAAGGCATTTAATTTTCTCTACCTTTAGTAAGAGAAACTGTCCATAAAAATAAAACATCTGGAACAAGCTTGAGACATGGGGAGGCATGCATGCCATCAGTGACTAGGATGAAGAAGAAAGCTTTTCCTAGCTGGAGGAGATGTGTGTGCAAGATACAATTTACAAATCCAGACAAAGTCTCAATCAAACTTCATAAAGAGAAATATGAAGTCAGAATAGATCACAAGTCTGAGTCTATTTCATTGGTGAGAAGAATCAACACCTTTACATTGCTCACTTTTTTTCTTTAAATCAACTTCTAAAAGTTTCGTTGCCACCTCGGGTCTACAGACAGGACTTCCACCAACTCTGTATCCCCTGTAGTGTTCAGAGGTGCCACGACGCAAATGCTAAAGGCAGGATGTATAAATGTGAAGACAAATATCAATTTACTTTGGAGACTACAGGTCTTGTCATGCCTCAGTCTCTACATTCTGTGATTGATCGTGCTACTCAAGTCTTCACAGGATGGGTCTTTTTCAGCAGGACTGCATACATGTGAGCCAAATGCTGTATTTAATATCTGCTTCCACCTTCCAGTGCATAAAATAGATAAGGAAACTGTTCATGAGGAGCCTACCCATTGTGGGCTGCATCTGAAGACTATTGACCATTTAGTGGAGAGGCATCCTTACGAATGAGTGATTACATTCATCATTAAAAATCCTGGACACCAAAATAAGTGGAAATGGAAATTGAGGATAAAAGGAAATTCTAACAAGGAAATTCAAGATTCATTAAAATAATGACTTTAAAGTTACTTATGGAAATTAAAACAACTGGATATAACAGAATATTCAAATGTTGTTTGTAAACAAGCATTTACATTCACTTTTAATACATGCATTGAGCAAAATTAAATTCTTAAACCAATGTTTACAGTTTTCAGATTAGCTATTCAAATATTCAAAGTTCTGGTGAGGGAGGTGCTGTGTTAACTGCAAGGTTGTTGTTGTAGTTGTTTAGTAATGTTACCTCGATTCTGACTCATAGCAACCTTGTATAGGGCTTTCAAGGAACTGCTGATGAGTTTGAACTGCCAACCTTGTGATTCAAACTGACCTTGAGGTCCAGTGCTTTATCCCACAGTATCACATCTTCAAGATAGGTGGTTCAGACTCACCAGATGGTCCTTGGAAACCCTATACAGGGTCTCTAGGAGTCAGAATTGACTCCAACACTCTTAAAACAAAATCTCCATTTTATTTGTGGTTTCTTGAGTGAGAATGAATATATTGTTGCTGAGTGCCATCAAGTCATTTCTGACTCATAGCAACCCTGTGTAGGGTTTCAGAGGAGCTGCTGGTGAGTTTGAACTGCCAACCTTGTGGTTCAAACTGACATTGTGGTCCAGTGCTTGTCCTATGGCACCATCCCTGGACTCCAGTGCTTATCTTACAGTGCCAAACCAGGACACTAGGAAAGGATTGTTGTTGTTAAATGCATTCAAGTCATTTCTGACTCACAGCGCCCTTGTATACGGTTTCCAAGGAGCAGCTTATAGGTTTGAACTGTTGACCTTGTGGTTCAGGGTCCAGTGCTGATACTATAATACCACACCAGAAGTCCAGGGAAGGATTACTGTTGTTAAGTGCCATTGAGTTGGTTCTGACTCATAGCGATCCTTCAGCGGGTTTCCAAGAAATGGCCAGTGAGTTTGAACTGCCAACCTTGCAGTTTAAAACTGACTTTGAAGTTGAGTACATATCCTATGCGAGGATTAGACATGGACAGATTTTGGAGGGGGGAACTAAAGAGTTTAGTTTTCGACATTGAAGATATCTATCAGTTCCCTGGTATGGCACTGTGGACTAATGCAGCAAACTAGAAAGTCAGTTTGAACTGCAAAGTCGGTGGTTCAAGCTCACCAGCTGTTCCTTGGAAACCCTATACATGGTTGCTATAGGTGGGAATCAACTCAACAACACTTAACAACAAGAATCAGAGCCCTGTGGGAGCAAGACGAGGCTTTCTGCTCCTGCAAAGATTTACAGCTTCAGAAACCCTATATAGGCCTGGTCATTCTGAGTCAGAACCAACCCCACAGCACTCAACAATAACACCAGAGCCCAGGAGGTACAGTGGATTACACGATGGGCTGATGACTGAGTTACGTGATTTGAACCCACCACCTGCTCATGGACAGGATGAACCAGTTTGCTCCTATAAAGATGTATAGCCTCGGAATTCCTATGGAGCAGAGGTACTGTGTTCTCTAAGGTTGCTGTGAGTTAGAGTCATCTCTAGGGCAGTGGATTTGGGCTTTGGGATCAGATATTGGTGTAGAGATTTCAGGTTATACAGATGGATGGCTATGTGATGTGCTTATGAAAGTATATCAAAGATAACAGAAGAATAAATAAATCTGTCATGAACATTCAGTCATAATGCTTCTTAAATGCTAGGATCGTGAAACTTGGTCTCTCATGTTTTGGACATGTTATCCAGAGGGACCACTACCTGGAGAAGGACATCATGCTTAGTACAATGGGGGGTCATGAAAAAGAGGGAGCCTCCCAATGAGATATACCAGCACAGTGGCAAAGCCAATGGACTCCAGTGGAACAACCGTTGTGAAGATGGCCTGGGACCGGGTGGTGTTTGCATTGAGTTGTCACTACACTTTGGGTCTCTATGACTTGGAAGCAGCTGGATGGCACCTAACAACAACTCACTTTTGAGTTGTGAAGGAAGCCTGCTCTTATAAAGAGTAGTTTCCAAGACGGATCTTGAAATCCCTTAGAAATCCAGCAATAAAACCTATGTTGTTGTTGTTGTTAAATGCCATTGAGCTGGTTCCAACCCATAGCAAGCCAGTGTGGGGTTTTGAAGGAGCAGCTGGTGAATTTGAACCACCCACCTTGCTGTTCAAACAGAATTTGAAGTCCAGCGCACTAAACCACAGTGCCACATTGGGACTCCATAAAAGCTATAGAAATACCTATTTATCTTTAACTATTTTCTCATTCTTACTGACTCTAAATAACTTTGATTTTCTTTGGTGTTCTTTTAAGTATCTAACTGAACATTACTATTCTATGGAATATAGCTTGAGACGTATTGGCTTGAGAATATTCATCCACAGATATAAAAAACATCTAGGTGTCAGATTGATGCTGGTTTAATAAATGAGAAGTTGTTGAAATGTTACTACTTCATAGGTCTTTAATAGTTGTGGCCAAGAAATAGCATAAAGAGGTATAAACAGAGAAATTTCTCCACCCCTCCCCAGGGAACAAAGGAAAAAAGCTGAGATGCAAAACTTGCCCACTACTAATGTTAAAAGGAAAATGCTAGTGGGTAGCTAGAAAGTATGACCAATGACTAGCAATGATTGTATTTTCTCCAGGTAATAGTGATTGATGAATCTTGCAATATACTTAAATGATATTCAACTAGAACATTAAAGCAAACACAAATCCTTCTTAAGAATTAAATTGAGCTTTAACTTTTCTTTCTCCAGGCAAAATTAATTTTTAACCTTGAAATTCAATTTTTCTTTGCCATCTGTCTTCTGTCTGCATTTTAATTCATTATGGAAAATCATGGGTATAAGCCTGAAGCTTGGGTAAAAGGTGGATGTTTTCTGATTCCTTGCAAACTTGATAGGAATGGTGAAAATGGCAAAGCCTTGTAAGTAGCTGTTGTGATACAATGTTGAAGGAAATGGGAATCTGACTCACCATTTTATTCTACTTTTACACATTTTGGCTACATCAAAGTCACTCTGTTTATTCAGCTTACATTTTGAGTAATTTTTATTGTGAACCAAATAGAACTAGCTGTTCAAAAATCTATGCCTAGCATTTTCCACGATGGCATTTGGACCTGCAAAAAGAGTCAGAGATAAAGGTTTCAGGTTTCTTCATCTGAACTGTGAATTTTATTTCAACAAAGAAAAAGCTATTTCCCTGGTAGATGTTCTCACACCATGAAGGACAGTGCTAATGCATTAGAAATATGTCATCTTTGATTAATTCTGATGACTTAGTGAAACCCAGCAAGATACTGAAATAATGGGATTTTCCTGCATTTCAGAAATGAAATCATCTTTAACACATGGTCCGTGGGATATTTTTTATGTGTGAGGATTGTTTTTGTTTTGTTTTATTCTAGAAGCTATTAACATGATAATATAATAAGTCCTGTGGAAACAACAAAATACCCAAAGATAAAGATCACTCTTTGTTTGTTAAATAAAAACTGCATGCATACAGGGTAATTTAATTAGGCTATTTAAACTTATTTTAAAACTTCGGTAGAGTATAAAATTCCTTCATAACTTAAGTGTCTTTAACTTTAAGATAATTTTAGAAGGTAATAAGAGTAATTGAAGAAATCTGGTATCGTAGTGATTACTAATTGGGCTGATAATCTCACGGTCAGCAGTTCGAAACTACCAGCTGTTCCATGGGAGAAAGATGAGGCTTTCTGCTCCCGTAAAGACTTAGAGCCTCAGAAATAGGGTTGCTATGAGTTGGAACCGACTCCATGGCACATGACAACAACAACAACAACAAGAAGAGTAATTTAGTGGAACTGAAGGAGTGAAGTAGAAAAACTGTTTTTTTGAGAACTTTCATTGTTTGACTATTCTGCAAACCTTCAATTTGTGTTCAGTTCTAAGAAAATTTATGATTTCTAAGGTAATTTATAGATGCAATTATTTTTCGTATTTTACATGTTTCCCTCCCCTATTCCTACAAAATTATCACGCTTAGATCATAGTCCAATTGGTAATTTTGTATTTGTATTTTATTGTGATTTGGATGAAAGTTTACAAAGCAAATAATATTCCGTTCAATAATTCACATGCATTTTGTGTCATCTCATTGATTTTAGTTCCCACAATATAACCAAACTCTTTGCATTTTCTGCCTGAGATTCTCATTTCCATCCATGCATCTTTCCTATTTCTTCCTGCTTTCTGAGCTTTTCCTCTCAGAAAATGCTGCCCTTTGGATTTCAAATGGTTGGTTGTTCCAATGAGTGTGTGCTCCTTTGGTATTTTTGTTCCCCATATAGACCTGCGTATTATTGGACAGAAAGTTGAGCCAGGGGGTGAGCTTAGTTCCAAACCTGATGAAGTGTGAGTAAAGAACATAGTCTCAGGGGTTCCGAAACACCAGTTGATCAGATCGCTAAGTCTGATCTTTTTTTATGATTTTGAGTTTTGCTCCACATTTTTCTACTACTCTATCCAGAGTCTCCCACTGTGATCCCTCTCAGAGCTGTCAGCATTTGTAGTGGGGCACCATCTAGTTCATTTCTTCTCGGAGTCCTGGAGACGAGGACTCCTATGGTCTGTTAGGGTTGTGGATTGATCGCTTCTTATGTCTATTGTTGTTGTTGTCATGTGCCATCGAGTCGGTTCCGACCCATAGCGACCCTGTATAGGGTTTCCGAGGGTGTAAATCTTTACCGGAGTAGAAAGCCTCATCTTTCTCCCTCGGAGCAGCTGGTAGTTTCGAACCTCTGACCTTAAGGTTCGCAGCCCGATTCGTAACCACTACGCTACCAGAGCTCCTTAGATTCTCCAAATACTTGTCATGACTTCTTGTTACAGATTATCCAGGCTATATGACGCTGCCTGCCTAAATACAATACTTTCACAGCTCAGGATTGTTTTCCCAAAATACTGTCTTACTTAAAGTTTTATGAATACATGTCTTCAGTATCATTTTGTTGTCATGATATATTTTTCAACTTGTATATATGTATCTCTTGGGACTACAGATCCTGATTGCTTAATAAAATTGGCCTATTCCTGCAAGAGTGGTAGAATTTATAGAAGTTGATGATTCTACTAAGCTTAAAAATTAATGTTGGTTGTTGTTGTTAGGTGCCATCTAGTCGGCACTGACTCATAGTGACCTTATGCACAGCAGAACGAAATAATGTTCAATCCTGGGCCAATCTCACTACTGTTGCCACGCTTGAGTCCATCGATGCTGCCAC
>NW_006408547.1:3686008-3726883 GCF_000296735.1 Chrysochloris asiatica | reverse complement strand
AAGTTTGGCCATCTTGGCCTCTAAGGAGCCCTCTGGCTATACTTCTTCCAAAACAGATCTGTTGGTTCTTTTGGCAGCCCATGGCACTTTTAGTATTCTCCTCCAACACCATAATTCAAAGACATCAATTCTTCTATGGTCTTCCTTATGTTGGTTAGCATTAGTTAAGTAATAATGAAGCAGTGCAGAATGAAATGAATACTTTCTTTAAGATATTCTTAAATCTTGCAATTAAAAATGTATTTCGCTCATTTACATTTGAATTACTTTCAAAGCAGAGTCATTCCACTGAGTCCTCCATCAAAATGAACAGGCTAAAACAAATGAACAGAAAAGTTTTGTTTATAACCTTAGTTTACCTACTTTTCTAACATTCATGGTAATAATATGTGATAAATTAAAAGTAGGGAAACATACTCCCTTGGAATACTTAGGGGAAATATGCAAAATTGAAAACACTGTAATGCCAATCTTGGGATTTCTTTACTAGGCCTTTCATGAATTCAATATAAAATATAGTCATATTCTGAAGGTCTATTGCATAGCAGTTAAGGAACTCTGGTAGCGTAGTGGTTACAAGTCAGGCTGCTAACCTCAAAGGTCAGTTGTTTGAAACTACCAGCTATTCCACAAGAGAAAGATGAGACTTTCTATTCCCAAAAAGATTTACCGCCTTGGAAACCCTATACAGGGTCACTAGGTGTCGGAACAGACTCCACAGCACATAATCACTATCAACCATTACATAGCAGTTACCTTCCATATATTACCTCATTTAATCATTACAGCAATGCCATGAGAAAGGTGATATTATTTCTATTACAACCTGTTTCCCTAGAGTCAATTCCAATTCATGGGGACACTGTGTGTCACAGAATAGGACTGAACTCCATAGGGTTTTCTGAGTTGGCCGCTGCGGATCAGCACTAGATTGTGAACCACAAGATTGGCAGTCCAGGTGCTCCTTGGAAACCCAGTACAAGGTCACTCTGAGTCAGAACCGACTCGACGGCACTGAACAACAACAACAATCTTTCAGAAAGTAGGTTGTCAGACCTTTCTTCTACTGCACCTCTGGGTGGATTCCAACCACAAACTTTCTGGATCCCAAAGCAAACTGTTTTCATCACTAGGGACCTTATTTCTATTATATAGATCAATATACATGCTAATAAAGAGACTAACTGGTTTATCCAGATACACCAAAACAGTAAGAGGTTTTGAGTTCAGATCACTTTGACACCAGGGTATAGATGGACAAATGTGACTGAGCAGTGAGTTGAGGACGTCAAGAATCACTGTCGACAGTGTGGCCACCTGCCTTCAAGCTCTCCTCTTATGTAGAACCCTCTAGTTAGGCAGGTCCACACAGTTGTAGAATAGCTGAGCATTCACAAGTGCCAAACCTAAGTGAAATCCATTCCCTTGTCTTATTTTCCAGTTAGTTGATGTGTACTAGAAATGGCTTATCTCACCTCTAGATTTGAATATTTTGAAACATCTTTCCCATTAAAGCTGTCATTGGGTCAAGTGGATAAGATGATAATCCATTCTTAGGATCATACCAGTACCAGTTGTCACGGCATTGACCCAGAGTCACCGCGGCACCTATGTGTCAGAGTGTAACTATGCTCTATAAGGTTTCAGTGACTGGTTTTGCAGGAGATCATCGGGGCTTTATTCCCAGGCACCTCTAGGCGAACGCAAATCACCAAGCTTTCTGTTAGCAGCTAAGAGCAGTTTGCCCAACCCAGGTATTTTCTTAGTTCTGTAAAGACCATTCATTCAACCAATGGGGACACTAAGGTCAAGGAACTCATGGGAGCTGTCTACACAAACTACATTAACTGAGCTGACTCTTTCTTCTCTAGCAAGCGTACTTAAGGCTAATACTCAGACATTACAATGTTTTCTTCTTGTTGATGGTCTGTATTCACTATTGCTTATTTTATCTTATTCCTGGAAAGGATTATATTTACATTAAATATTTGAAATTAACTTACAGTAAGACTTTTAGAGCTGGTCAGATGTTTGAATTTCATTTTTTAAGTATAAAAATCTTCTAATAGTTAAAACATGGAATATTATGCAAAGACACCTAATAACACCCCCTCCTCACTTAGTGACCTGGCTAGTTTCAAAAATCCAGTTCTTTGCATGAAAATTGGTCTGTCTTTGGTTCTGGTGTGTCCCCTGGCCAACTTCTGCCCATTAGGCACCCCTGGCCTATTTGTGGTTATGTAAGAGAAACACTGGGCTGCTAACTACAAGGCCGGTGGTTCAAACCCACTAACCACTAACCGCTCCTCGATAACCCTATACAGGGTTGCTGTGAGTTGGAAATGACTCAACCACTTAATAACAACATGGCATTGTGGGTACACTTTCTCAACACTCCTTGTCCTCTATTGCAGAGCCAATGGAGATTAGAGGTGGTAATGGTCCAGTACTGCCTGCTGTTCAAGTCTTCCTACGACCTACTTGGCCAGGAACACTGCTCTTCCTCCATCTGCCACTTGATATAGTTTTCAAAGTTGTTGTAAATGTAAAACATCCGATAACAAGATAAATGAAGAGTGTTGTTGTTGTTCAGTGCCAAAGTGTTAGTTCCAATTCATAGCAACACTGTATAGGGTTTCTTGGTCTGAATCATTGACTTGGAGATTAGAAGTCAAGTGCTTATCCTACAGTGCCACAGTAGGGCTATACTAAGACTCTGGCTATATCCCACCTGAACTTGTCATCTCCATTTCATGTCCTGGATATTTATTCCAAACACATCATTATCTGTACTCAATTTCTTCTGATTCATGCCCTGTGCTTTGAAACTTGGGAATTAAGCATTAGTGTTCTAACCCTCCCAGATGGCATGCTGGTACTTGATGAGAAAGCAAATCTTTTGTAGACAATACCTTAGTATGTTGCAACAAATGTATTTCAATATTTTGAGATATAATATCATGAGAGGTATATTTGAGAAGACAGCCATTTTTTAATGCCCCTGAAATTATTTGATAAATTGAATATCAATCCACACATGGAAACTATTCTCTAATCAACTGCATTCTAATAGAAAGTTTATCTAAAAAGTTACAATATAACAGTTTGAAAGTTGTCATTTTTTCCCCACTTAGAATGGCTTTCTTTTGCACTGCTACATTTTCAGTGGTCTAGAACGATGATGAGGCCTAGTGTGGCACTGTGGGTTAATGTGCTGGACTGCAAAGTCTGTTTGAACTGCAAGGTTGGCAATTTAGGCTCATCTGTCATTCCTTGTATACCCTATACAAGGTTGTTATGGATTGGAACTGATTCACTGCCACTTAACAACACAGCAACAACAGCATGATATAGCAGTCCTTGAATGTTTCCTATCCCTCTTTTTCTATTCACTTTGTTCTAGTGAACAATATGCAAAGTAGCCTTTGAATCCATGTCAATTAGAATGACTATACTTGTCTTTATCTATGTCCTGTGTTCAGGTAATTTATACTAACAGGAGAAGATACCTCATCTTCTTACACTTTTACTTAATTAAGTCAGACATCATTGCACATCTGTCTGCTTACAAAATGTCAGTAAATAATTCTCCAAAGAATGTAGAATGAACTTGTAAATAATTAATCCTCTTTTTCCTTATAAATAATAGCAATCACACCATGAGTCTTGGGACTTTAAGTAGCAACATGTCCCTTACGTGGAACTGGGTAACTTTCCACTGACAGTGGGTAGTTTCCTTGGCTACAGTCAGCACCAAACACTGGAAGGAATGCTTCATTCCAATTTGGATGGAAATCTGGACATCCGTACTCTTCAGGCTTTTCTGTTCCAGGTTGTCCTTTGCTCACAGTAAATGATTCTGCATTATGTTGATCTGAACTCATTTTCTCTTATACATCTGCTTTTTATAAATAATCTATACATAAAGCTGATTTCTTTTGCCTTTAACCTATGTAGCATTTTCAATTAGCAACTTCATTTTCTTTATCATCTTTGTAATTCAACTACAGGAACTCAGCAGATTACTCAAGGTTTACTGCTTGCAAAATGAGCGCAAAAACACACACACAAGTTTTGAAATGATGGAGACCTCAATGCCCCATAGTGCTTTTGGGAAAGTTATTTGCGTATCATATGCCTCGGTTTTCTCTCCTATAGAACCATGATGATAATGTCAATCTTGGGAAGGTTGTTTGAGTATCATGTGCCTCAGTTTCTTCAGATGTAGAGTGATGATAATGTCCACCTTGAGAAGGTTGTTTGAGCGTTGTGTGCCTCAGTTTCCTCATCTGTAGATAGTAATGATAATGCCTATCTTTAAATTTGCTACAGATATTTAAATGAGGCAAACAGGCAAAATACCTGTTACATTATATATATATATATTTTAAACATATATTCATTCTTTTCTCCTTTAAAACCCGTTGCCTTTCAGTTGATTCTGATTCATAGCACATGTAAAAGCTAATATAGAAGTGCTCCATAGGGTTTCCTGGGCTCTAACCAGCTCCGGGAGCAGCCAGTCTCATCTGCTTCCTGTAGAACAGCCAGTGACTTTCTTTCTCTTTCCTCTATTGCTTTTGTTGTTGGGTGATGTTAAATCAGCCCGAACTCATTGTCCTTAAGTGCTCTCGAGTCAGTTCCGACTCATAGCAGCCCTGTATAGGGTTTCCAAGAAGTGGCTGTTGAATTTAAACTACTGCCCTTGTGGTTCACACTGACCTTGAGACCAAGTGCTTATCCTAGGACTCCACACCAGGACTCCGTGACTCATCATGACCTTGTACAGGGAGTCCTGATATAGCACTGGAGGATAAAGCACTGGACTGCAAGGTCAGTTTGAACCACAAGTTTAAACTCACCAGATATTCCTCAGGGTTGTTATGAGTCTGAACCAACTCAATGGCACTTAACAATAATGGTATAGGTTTTTTGAGTCTGTAAATCTTTACAGAGCCAGAAATCTTCATCGTTCTCCCATGGAGAAGCTGTTGGGTTTGAACTGCCAAACTTGTTATCCTGCAGCACTTTGGGGACCATTACAAGGGTCAAACTGAAGTACACAGCTATAGTAGTGTTCGTTCCACATTCTTACTTTTTTATTTATCAGATATATAAATATATACGCAATGCTTATTAATTTATTTAATTCTCATCACTACACCAATAAATATTATTGTTATAGTTAAGTGCCGTTAAGTTCGTTGCCACTCATAGTGACCCTATAGAGGGTTTCCAAGGAGAGGCTGGTGAGTTTGAGCTACCGACCCTGAGATTAGCTGCTCAGTGCTTATCCTAAAGTGCCACACCAGGACTCCTACAAGTAGGTCTTCTCATTTCACCATTTTCCCTTGAGAAACCTGGACTACTGAATACAGCTAGCAACTGTTCTAGATTGGATTTGAGCAAGGCTGTTTGGTTCTGGAGATAATTCTCCTAACTCTGTCACTGCCTCTCCCTGCTTCAATAGTCCCTCAGTTTATTTCTTGCTCTAGAAGAGAAATTTACTTGAGATGCTTTCTTATGTGGGACTTTGTCCATGATTACTGTCTTGGCTACTAGATCTGATCTTTGGTCTAGGATTTGTTTCTTCCTTTTTGAATATCATCGAACGCTGGGCATTTTACCAGTGGACCCTCGTATCACTTTGTGAAAGTGTGGCATAAACTCTGGTGAGTTATTGTTGTTGTGTGATATCAGTTGATTCCACCTCACAGAGACCCTGCAGGACAGAGGAGAACTGCCCCATCGTGTTTACAAAGCTGTAATCATTATGACAGTAAACTGTGACATGTGTCTCCCCAGGGCTGCTGCCGGTGGTGGTGGTATGCTGTGGAGTCGGTTCTGATTCATAATGAACCTGTACAGGGTTTCTGAGGCTATAAATCTTTACAGGAGCAGAAAGCCTCATCTTTCTCCCATGGAATGGCTGGTAGTTTCAAACTGCTGACCTTGAGGTTGGCAGCCCGATTCGTAACCACTACGCTCCCAGTGCTTAGCCACTGTGTCACCAGAGCTTCTGTGGAGAGTTAGGGGATTGGATTCTTGTCGCGAGAGAGCTGGTCTATTAGAGGCGCCGTCATGTTCCTGCTATCAGTCCCCCTTAGTGGCCTAACAGAGGGAACTGAGCCATCTTACCAGAGACACACTGAAAGTGCATCTGGCATTTACTCATATTATCATTGTTTTCTGCTAATGCCTGATGAATGTTGATGCTCTTATCAACCCTGCAATTTTAGAGACACATTGCTAGTCTGGATTTGTACATAACCTGTTTTAATGCTTAGAAAACCCATTTGGTATATAATTTAACAGCTACTTCTTTAATTTTTGCCAGATATGCAAATGACCATATCTGTAGTAAATTGTAGTTTTTCGTGCCCTTTTAATGCCTTAGTAACCTGTCTCTGAGAGCACTGCACCCTAGAGATGGTGAGGTGACATTCTCAGCTCCATAAGTTACAGATTTGATCAGGAGCCAGGATGAGATATCAACTTGACTGTACAGATGAGGCATGGTCAATTAAGGAGGGTGATGATGGCAAGAAAGAAATATCAAGATCTTATTACACCAAACAGCCCCTTTGTACACAGATTGTGGAGTCCTGGTGTAGCGCTGTAGGATAAGCCCTGGACTGCCACCTGCAAGGATAGTGGTTCAAACCCACCAGCCACTCCTCAGAAACCCTTTACAGAGTTGCCATGAGTCAGAACCAACTTGGTAGCACTTGCAACAACACTACAGTACACACTGAGGGTAAGATTTTAGAAGAATTTCATCAACAAGACAAGGATGGCAACACATTTTTATTTGAAAATACACCTATATTTAAAGAAGACATTTGTCCATTGCTTCTGAAAGTTTAAATCATTAATGATGCTCCAAAATGTGTTAACTTGCTTAAAGTTTTTTGTTTGTTTGTTTGTTTGTTTGTTTGTTTTTTTTGGGGGGGCACGATTTATGAATAGAAGTTTAATTATTAACCCTTGATAAGATAAAGTAATAACAGCAAAAACTGGTTTATCTGATTTTTCTCTTAAATGGAAATCTTACTTCACTCAAATTTGCATTCTTGTTTGGAAAATTATATTCTAGATATTCTCCATGAGAAATTGAGTTGTTTTACATAGTTGGCTTTTTCAGGGAGTTGATATTTAGCCAACTTCAGGATTCTGTGCATATGTAAGGAAAAGGAAACCAAATACAGATTGACCTATAGAAAATGGAAATTTGTAGATTGATACAGATGTTAAGCTCGACAGAACATACTTTGTTTTTGTTTGTTTGTTTGTTTTCCTTTTCTCCAATTTGACTTCTGTGATGTGGGCTTTGTCCCTAACCCAGCTCCATGCCCATGTGTAAGGTAACTGTCAAAAGTTCCTGTAGTCATTTGCTTTCATGTCCAATTCAAACAGAGATAGTGTCACATTAAAACAAAAAAGAGAGAGGGAAAGAAGGAAGAGTGTATTGAACTACTGAGACACTAAGGGTGGCAGAAACTGAGAAAGTTTGAAAAATCACTGGATTGCATTATTTTTTGATTGGCTGTTTGCCAGCAACTTGACTATCATACAATTATATTAGCAAGTTGGTGAAGTAAAATAAAAAAATCAATAATATAATATACCATACAATCCTCTGATTTCAAAAGCAGAACCTATTTAATGGATTAAGCATTTTTCATAGGTTCATTATACTTAATACAACATTAATCTGGACTTTTAAGCATTCAGGTGCTTATGGTATCAGATGTTTCATTACTGGTCCAGACTGTACTTGGTAGGCCTCAGGGTCTTATTGGAGGGGGAGTCCTGGTGTGGCACTGTGGACTAATGTGCTAAGCTGCAAAGTTGGTTTGAACCACAATGTCGGCGGTTCAAGCTCACCAGCTGCTCCTTGGAAACCCTATACGGGGTCGCTATGGGTTGGAACCAACTTGATGGCACTTGACAACAACAACAACCACTAAAAGGTAGCTCACTGAAAGTTCTGTGACTGAAATCCACCAGCTACTCTTCAGGAGAAAGATGTACAGCCTTGGAAACTCAATGGGGCATTTCTACTCTGTCCTATAGGGTTGCTATGAGTTGCAATAGACTTAATTTTTTAAATCTAGTACATCATTTGCCATTTGTATTTTAACTTATCTAAAAAGATCCTCAAATCTTTTAATGGTGTTACTTGATGCTCACTCAGTATATTCTTCACTGCCCATGGGATTCTTTTTAAACAGTTAGTTAGGGGAAGCATATGATCAGGGCTAGCAGGAAAGTATATCACTTGTCCCAACTCATTGCAACCCTCTATAGGGATCCCAAGGAGCAACTGGTGCGTTAGAACTGCTAACCTCATGGTTGAGTGCTTATCCTACAGCACCACACCAAGACTCCTAGCTTCTTTTAATTAACATATATAGTGTATAGTAATACAGCTCAAAAGTTGTCATGGATTGAATGATGTGCCCCAAATCTATGTGTCAATTTGACTAGGCCAGATTACCAGTATTGTGTGATTGTCATTGTGTGAATCTTTATTTCTATGCCTGGAGTTATGGTCCCATTTGGAGTCATGGTGTGGCACTGTTGGATAAGTTGTTGTTGTTGTGAAGTGCTGACGAGTCAGTTCCAACCGATAGTAACCCTGTATAGGGTTTCCAAGAAGCAGCTGGTGAGCTTGAACTGCCAACCTAGCAGTTCAAATGACTTTACAGTCTGGTGCATTAACCCACAACACTACACCAGAACTCCTGGATAAGTGATGGACTGCTCACCACTGAAGATTCAGCCTCTTCTCAGTACCCATACAAAGGGTCACTTTGAGTGAGAACCAACTTGATGGCACTTAACAACAACAACAATATGGTCCCGCTTGTTGTGTTAATGAAGCAAAAGTAGGGCACCTTGATGAGGATTAGTTTACATTTGTTACATTAATAAGTTAACAGGTTTAGAGTTGGCAGGACCTGGAGTCCTCCCTTCACAACCCTGTTCTTATTTTTAAGCCCTGTCAATTCAGTTCAAATTTACCATGACCCTGTATAGAGTTTCCAAGGAGTGCCTGGTGAGTGTAAATCATGAACTTTGTGGTTGGTCCAGTGCTTACAGCACCACATCATGATGTCACAGTCCTTTAAGAGGTAAAAACAGAAAGAAGCTAGCAGAAAGAAGAGCTGGGAGTGAGGTGAGGCCATTGAACCTAGGGTCCCTGCACTGAGAACCTCCTAGACTCAGGAGAAGACTGATGCAAAGCCCTTCTCCTAGAGCTGAGGAGCTGACAGACAAAGCATGCTCCTGTAGCTGGCAAAATAATTACAGTGACAAAAAAAGAGTATCTCCAAGTCAAGTTGCATTATTTCATAGAGGATTTATGTTTGCACATGATGCTAAAAACTTTCCATTGAAATGATTAATGTAGTTTATTGTAAAGTACTAGAAGGATTCCATGACTACGACCTCGGGAGGAAGGGGGTAGTTTTTTTTAAGCATGCATGTGTATTATTCAGTACTCATTATGTATCAAACCAACTGGTTAAACACTTTCTTAAAAACTTTAGCGACAGAAATAAAGTCTAAATAAAGTTTGTTTCTGTGATGTGTCCAGTCAGCTAGCGATTCTATTTGGAAGAAAATTGACGATGGTTTCTTTTCTTTGCCACACTTTATCTCTTCTTTATAATTTGTACTTGTTAAGTGCTGTCGAGTCAGAGTCAGTTTGAAACTGCCAACACTGTGGTTCAACCCGACTTTGCAGTCCAGCACATTAACCCACAGCACTATACCAGGACTCATAATAGACACTGCATGTGCTACAAAAACTTTCTCGGTACAATAGAACCTCACTGCAAGATCGGTGGTTCAAACTCACCAGTTGCTCCTTGGAAACTCAATATAGGATCATTATGAGTTGGAACAAAACCAAAACAACCCCCAGAAATAAATTTCTGTGCAATTGAGCTTGGTTGACCTCCCCCAAAATAAAACAACACTTAAAAAAAGATTTTATTAATAAGCTTAAAATGAGTTATGCACGGGGAGAAACCTCTTTTCTCGAAGGGTAAAAAGAGAAAGGTAGATTAAATGACTTCTTGATGACTTTCACTCTGAGCACTTTAAAATTGGAGGAAAAAAATGAAGGAAATCAATTTATAATGCAATCTCATGTAAGGTATGCTTCTAAATTCCCTTTTCCTTATTCTAAAATATTACTGTTGTTAAGTGCTGTAGACTTAGTTCCAATTTATAGTGACCCTGTATAGGGTTTCCAAGGGTCTGAATTATTGACCTGAGGTTCAAACTGATTTTTCAATCTACTACATTAACCAGAGGGCCACACTAGGACTGTTGCATCCTCAAGGAGACATAAAAAGCCATGAAATCAGTTATGAATCCTCATATACCTAGACATAAAACCTGTAGATTTTCTTTAATAGTTCCAGTTGGTTGTTCTGAAACAGCTGAATCATGAGTTCAGATACCCATGAAAGCTCTTAGATCAGGGAATCTACTACTGGAAACATTCTTGTGCTGACCCTCTGAGTCTTACAGCGACACAAAGGAATTCTACGTGATATTTACTGAGTATCTACAATGTCTGGAATTGGGAGGGATTTGAGACAAGATGGCAGAACTCTACTCTCCAGCCTCACAAATGTCCACATAGAGCACATAAGGCAAGAATGCATGCTTTCATTTGAAGCATATAATCTTTACTCCTTTGCAATTGTACTGAGTCTGTTCCATTAGGGACTATTAAAGAAAGCTTAATTATAGTTTCTCTAGGGGAGAGAACCTGGCCTCCCTGCCCAGTTGTGGGCCTCAGTGTTGAATTCCCATTTTTGAGGCACATTTACGTGGAAAACGTAGACATAGAAAGCATGAACATTGCCCTCCTATATAGAATATATATATGTACAAGTTAAACTTTACTATATTATCAGTAATATAATTTCATAAGAGAAGTTTATAATACTTTAAATCAAGTATTGGCTCTCACTATTCCTAGGTGGTCAGCCTACTTAATTTCTGTTGGTCTTCTTTCCCTCATTTGTGGAAAGGGGTGATGACAGCGTGTTCGAAGTTGTGGACTGAGAATTTGCAGAGATAATGTATATATCTGCCACTTCGTATGCATTCAATATGTTTCCCCTCTCCTTTTCCTTCACAAACTCTCTCTCCTCACAGTTTTAAAGTGCTGTACAAAACCAGTTACCATTGAGTTGATTCAAAAGTTGAGCTAAAATTAATTTTTCATAGAGAATTTCTGTATGCCCTATTTGGTACCTGGAAACAGCATCACAGGTGCCTATAAAATCAATATTCTGTAATTTTCCTCATCTAGAATCCCAGAATCCCAGATTTTCTTAATCTGAAGTCTTAGAGCAAATTACTGAAGCATTTAAAAAATGGTTTTGCAGAGGGATAAGCAAAGAGTAAATTATAAATATATATTTATGATGTGTTGAAGAAATTACTTCCAAGAATGTACTGGGAGGAAATGAAATTGAATAAACATTTTTGGTTGTAGTCAGCATTGAATTAAGGAAGAAAGATCTGAGTCCAAAGTCTAGATGTCCCATAGATTGCCTCTCTGTGTGAGAGTAGACAGATCAAGAACCTCTCTGAGTTCCAGTTTCCTGATCTGCAAAATATGATAATGGAGTAATTCCCCCAAGAATTGACAGCTAACAGGGTCACTATAAAAAAGCTGCCGAGTTCACTCTGAATACAATAAAGGAGAGTCAAGAGAGCCTAAATTGTTCTGAAGCAAATGGCGTTAGAATGAGAAAAGAAAACATCCCAAGTATCTTGACCCACAAACAATGAATATTTGTTCCATGAATAGTGAAAAACAGGAACACTGCAGTCTTTCCCCTTTGAAGACATTGTTAGGGTGCATATTAAAATAGAACATAACCTTCCTCACTCCCAGTCCTCACAATAATAGGCCATCGAAAGGGAGAGGTTTTCTTTTTTGTTGTTGTTTATGTACCTAATTGGATGCTGCTTTTTATAATAGAAGGAGCATCAATAGCTCACTGGGTTAAGTAGCTACCAACCTTGCGCTCAGCTGTTAAAACCTACAAGTGTGAGAAATGTTGTCTATACTGACAAATGCTCAAGTAATCCAATCTGTACACATTTTAGGGAAAGTGAGCTTTTCTGTATTCGATTTTGCAAAATCAGGCACCCAGCCCAGTAGACAAGGGCAGACGCATAGCCCTTGTCACATGTTGTTATTGTTAAGTGCCGTCGAGTCGATTCCGACCCACAGTGACCCTGTATAGGGTTTCCGAGGGTGTAAATCTTTACAGGAGTAGAAAGCCTCATCTTTCTCCCGCGGAGCGGCTGGTAGTTTCAAACCGCTGACCTTAAGGTTCGCAGCCCGATTCGTAACCACTACGCTACCAGAGCTCCTTCTACGCTACCATAGCCCTCCACAAATGGTTTTGATACTTGTCTCCAAAAATCCCTTCCTCCAGTTCCAGTTCCCCATATAAAATTCTATGGCATGTCCCATTTTCCCTCCCCCTAGAGAAGCCAAAATGGTTTTCCCATTGTCTTAATGGCTGTATTCTTATTTAAATTTCCCAGTCGTAGAACAGCCAGGTTACATATCCCTCCCTGTATGTAAATCAACAATCTGCTAGTCAGGCCTGGCAATCTCAGGAATTCCTGAAGGTAGACCATGCTCACAAGAGTTATGTCTTACACAAGAGAGAAACAGATTAGGTTTTCTGCTTCCGCAATGCTTTGCAGTCTCAGAAACCTCAAGGCACAGTCCTGGTCTGTCCTGCTAACAGTGAGAATTGACTTGTTAGCACTGAGTATGGCTATGGTTTTTATATGATGCAGAGAATCTGTCATATAAAAAGTAACATAAGTCAACATTTAAAATATGTTTAAATACATCAGTTTTGAGTTCAATTCTGAATGAAAACCAGTTATAAAAAGCAGTCACTTGGACTTGGACTTATGTGTAGTGTTGTAAGAGTAGTAGGTTAAAAAATGAGGAGGGTGTGCCAAAAAGCTTGTTTCACAAATGATTCATTTGACACTAGTTCCTTCCCTGGATTCAGACAGAATCTTTACAAGGCACTATTGTTGAAGGTCTCTGGTAGCATAGTGGTTAGGAATTGGACTGTGAACCGCAAGGTCAGCAGTTCGAAACTACCAGCTGCTCTGCGGGAGAAAGATGAGGTTTTCTGCTCCCGTAAAGATTTACAGCCTCAGATACCCTATTCAGGGTCGCTATGGGTTGGAACCGACTTGGCGGCACTTAACAACAACAGCAACATTTTGAAGGAGCTCTGATAGCGTAGTGGCTACAAATTGGGCTGTGAGCCACAAGGTCAGCAATTTGAAACTAGCAGCTGTTCCATGGGAGAAAGATGAGGCTTTCTGCTCCGGTAAAGATTTACAGCCTCAGAAACCCTGTAAGGGTTGCTATGAGTCAGAACCGACTCCACAGCACAACAACAACAATTGTTGTTATAGGAGCTCTGGTGATGCCTCAACCCCAGCCGTTACAGAGGAAAAGGATGATGAGTATGTCTGGTTCCAGATGTCTAGTCTTGGAAACCCTCTAGAGGATGACTCTGAGTCAGTGGTTTTTTGGCTGTTACTAGTGGCCATCAAGTTAGTATAGAGTCATGGTGATGTCTATGTGCAGAGTAGAAATGCACCATGGGGTTCTGAAGGCAGATCACCAGGTCTGTCTTCCAAGGCACCTCTGGGTGGGTTTGAACCACAAATGTAAGCTAGCAGTAAGTGGTAGTGGTAGTGTGCCATGGAGTTGGTTCCGACTCAGTGTGACCCTGCACAGGGTTTCCGAAAGCATCATCTTTCTCCCGTGGAATGGCTGGTGGTTTTGAACTGCTGACCTTGAGGTTAGCAGCCCGTCTCATAACCACTATGCTACCAGAGCTCATTAGGTGCTAGTTCTTGTTGTTATTAAGTGATGTTGAGTCGTTTTCAACCCATGACGACCCTGTATAGGGTTTCTGAGGAGCAGCTGGTGAGTTTAAATGGCTGACTTTGCAGTTCAATGCATTAACCCACAGTGCCACACCTGGACTCCTCTAAGTGATAGTGCTGGTGGTTATGTGCCGTGGAGTCGGTTCCAACTCATAGCGACCCTGCACAGGGTTTCCGAGGCTATATGTCTTTATGGGAGCAGAAAATCTCATCTTTCTCCTGCAGAATAGCTAGTAGTTTCAAACTGCTGACCTTACGGTTCGCAGCTCGATTCCTAACCACTATGCTGGTAGGGCTAAATTCTTTAAACCCTGAGGAATCGTACAAGTCTCTAGTAATAGTAGTAGTAGTTAGGTGCTATCAAATCGGTACCCACTCATAGTGACCCTATGCACAACAGAACGAAACACTGGCTGGTCCTGGGCCAAACTCACAAACATTTCTAGGTCTGAGTCCATCGCTGCTGCCACTGTGCCAGTCCATCTCATTGGTGGTCTTCCTCTAACAGCCCTTCACTTTACCAAACATGATATCCTTCTCCAGTGACTGGTCTCTCCTTATAATGTGTCTGCAGTATGAGAGAAGTTTGGCCCCCCAGGCTTCCAAGGAGCACTCTGGCTATACTTTTGCCAACACAGATCTCTTTGTTCTTTTGGCAGCCCATGGCACTTTCAATATTCTCCTCCAACACCATAAATTAAAAGCATCAATTCTTCTACAGTCTTCCTTATTCACTGCCCAGCTTTCGCATGCATATGAGGTTATTGAAAATACCATGGCTTGGGTCAGGCGCACCTTAGTCCTCAAGCTGACAGCTTTGCTTTTCAACACTTTAAAAAGGTCTTGCAGCAGATTTGCCTAATGTGTCATTTGATTTCTTGACTGGTGCTTCCATGAGTATTGATAGTTGATCCAAGAAGAATGAAGTTCTTGACAACTTCAATCTTTTCTCCATTGATAAGGATGTTGTTTATTGGTCCAGTGGTGAGGATTTTTGTTTTCTGCATTGAGATGTAACCCAAACTTAAGCCTGTAGTCTTTGATCTTCATCAGTATGTATTTTAAGTTCTCTTCACTTTTAACAAGCATGGTTGTAGTATCTGCATATCTCAGGTTGTTCATGAGTCTTCCTCTAATCTTGATGCCACGTTTTTCTTCATACAATCCAGCTTCTCTGATTATTTGCTCAGTATACAGATTGGTATGAAAGAATACAACTCTGGCACATACCTTTCCTAATTTGAAACTATTCAGTCTTCCTTCATTCTGTTTGAACAACTGATTTCTCATGAGCACAATTAAGTGTTCCGGAATACTCATACTTCTCAATGTTGTCCATAGCTTGTTGTGATACAAGTTTCTAGGGCTCTTCCAAAGCATTCTTGGGTGGTACAAATGGTTAAGCATTAATCTGTTAGCCAAATGGTGGGAAAATAAAGTCCCCCTAGGAAGCTCTGGTAGTGTAGTGGTTGCGAATCGGGCTGCTAACCTTAGGGTCAGCAGTTCGAAACTATCAGCTGTTCCGTGGGAGAAGGATGATGCTTTCTGCTCCCATAAAGATATACAGCCTTGGAAACCCTGTACAGGGTTGCTATGAGTTGGAACCGACTCCATGGCACATGACAACAACAACAACATGGGCATGTTTGTAGACAGGTCTGGTGCTATGCTTCTAAAAATCAATTATTGAAAAGCCTTTGGAGCACAGTTCAACTCTGACACACGAGGCATATCCAAGGGTCAGAATGTACACTAAGTCAACGAATTTACTTTGCTTTGTTGTGGTTGTTGTTGTGCTCTCATAACAATCCTGTATAGTTTCCAACAAGTGGCTGATGAGTTTGAACCTCTGATCTTGATTTGTTTGTTGTTAAGTGCCATCAAGTCAGCTCCAACTCATATGTATGGGGTTTCTGAGGAGCAGTTGGTGGGTCTGAAACACCATGCAGTTCACACAGCACCACGCCAAGACTTTAGTTTTGGGAGTATCAAAACAAGGGTATTCTGGATTTCCATATGAATATTTAGATGAAGTCAACTTGAAAATTAGGCTCTACAAATTCTAATTTCTCAAGCCAGGAGTTAACGGCCAAAATAAACACATTTGCTAATTTGTTGTTATAAGTATTAACTATTAACTAAATATGAGGGGCTCCATGTTTATTTAATTTATATGAGTCCCTTATAAGCATGTGAAAGTTGGACAATGAAGAAGAAAGACCTATGAAGAATTGTAAAGAGTCCTAGTGTGGTGCTGTGGGTTAACACACCAGACTACAATGTTGATTTGAAACTCAAGGTCGGCGATTTATGCTCACCAGCTGCTCCTTGAAAACCTTATACAGGGTCACTGTGGGTCGGAACTGACTCGACGGCACATATCAACAGCAACAACAAAGACAAATTGACATTATTTAAATTATGGTGTTGGGGAAGAGTATAGAAAGTATCACAGGCTGCCAGAGTACAAACAAATCTGTCTTGGAGATGGACAGCCAGCATGCTCCTTAGAAGCCAGGATAGTGAGATTTCATTTCTCATACATTGGACATATTGTCAGGAAGGACCAGTCCCTGGAGAAGGAGATCATGCTTGGTAATGTAGTTGTTGTTGTTAAGTGTTGTTGAGTTGATTCCGACCCATAGTGACCCTGTACAGAGGGCTAGCAAAAAGGAGGAAGACCCCAACCAGATGGATGGATTCAGTGGCAGCAGCAATGGGCTCAAACTTAACAATTGTGAGCATGGTACAGGACCGGGATGTGTTTGCATTCTGTTGTTTCTAAGGGCACCTAACACCAACATAAATTAAGGCGCCCTGGGGATCTAATAGTTCCGGGATGGACTGTTAACCAACAGGGACCATGTCAAACCAACCCAACAGCTCTGCTGGACAAACACCTGGAAATCTACGTGCACAAAAATTACAGCCTAGAAAATCCTGTTGCGCGCATACCAGTAACAACAAGAGTTGAATATTTTGAAATACTAGTTAAGAAGATATAGGCAGCCCATTCCTTTACAATGGACCATTCATACATGTCTCCAAGACTTAGAATCCGTTGCCTGATTTCCCTCCCTTCCCCTCTGTAAAAGAAATAAATATGCCATACAGTGTTAGAACAGGCAAAGAAGACTTTTATTCCAATGAATTATCCTTTATCTTAGGAGGAGCACAATAGGAGGACCAGTGCTTTAACAGTGGGAAGTAGGAAACACCAGAAAGAATCTGAACTCCTACTTCATGAGGAAAAAAAAACTGCCAGGTTTTTACAGGTTTTGGGGAAGAGGTAGCGATTTACTGAGTTTGCAACTAGAGATTTTCAGCTTGTAATTTTTTTCCCTCTTGTGGTAAAACCACCTAGATCCTGGGAGACCCACGCATAGGGAGAGGGTGAGGAGGGATTTGGGGTTAGCTATTTGGAAGTGTGAAGTATCTCAGTGAAGAAGGAGAGGCAAAGGAAGACATTTAAACAAGGAGATCCTTAATGTCATCTGATCATGGTCAGTTCTTTGCATTAAGCCGTTGCCTCAAACACAAAGCAAATAGAAAACCCACTGATGTTGAGTTGATTATTGACTTATAGCAACAGGGAAATGTTTTCAAGATTGTCAATCTTCACTGGAGAAGACAGTTTCATCTTTCTTTCAAGGCACAGCTGCTGGCTTTTGAACCACTGACCTTTTAGTTAGCAGTTCAGTGCTTAATGCAGTGCACCATCAGTGCTTCTTCTAGAAGTCATAAGAGAGGAGGAACTTCTTTAACCATTCCTGTTCTCGAGGGTGGTGGACTCAGGTATACTTTCATTTCACTACCTCCTGCCTGTCCACTGGGGAGTTTTGTGTTAACTTCAGGCTCTCCATACCAAGACAGTCCTCAGTTGAATGGAAAGCAACCTTTCTATAGAAGTCCACCTGCCCAAAAGAACCCTTCCTATTTGTAAACTCAACTCTTATCAGACTCCAGCAATGCCCAGATCAAAAAACCAATTGATGGAATGACTAAATGAGGAGGGAGACGAAGCAGCTGTGCACTCTGAGTCTTGCTTTTGAATACAAAATACTCAAAATCTTAACCTGTAGAAACTTCCTATATGAGTCCTCTTCTAATATTGAAAAAAAAGAAAGGGAAAAAAAAAGTGTCCTGTAGCTATTCTATTGCCACATAAGATTTTATCTTAGAAGTTAAGATAGACACACTCAGGATTGTCATGTATAAACTCAGTTATTACAAGATAGTTATGGCAAGGAACACAGATAAAACCTCATGGTATTTATTTAGAAGTTGAGAGGCATAATTAATAATCAACAACTACAATGCTTAGAATCCAAATCTTTAAAGTTCAGACATTTTATTTTGTAGTAGTGGTCTTGCAGGAAGGCTTGGGCATGGTCTTATCCTGGTGTACTCTAGATAATGTTAAAGAACCTTACAAAGGTACACATTTCTAAGCATATATTATGAGTGCTTGGTGTGGTGCCATAGGATAAGCCCTGGACTACTAATCACAAGGTTGGCTGTTCAAACCCATCAGCTGCTCCTCGGAAACCCAATAGAGAGTTGCTATGAGTTGGAATCAACTCCACACTTAATACCACTTAGCAACAACAACAGTAACATACATGCACCCTTTCATCACTTATTGATAATCTCATTATTTTATATTCCCATTTGTGACCAATGTTAAGAAAAAAATCTATTATCCAACTATTCTGTGCATTAGTGACATATGCCTGGCTGGAACAGATGCCAAGTGTGTGAGGCAAGACTAATGCTGGCTGTGATGGTTAAGTGTTAACCTGGCTTAGCCATGATTCTCAATGGTTCGGCAGTTACTTAATGATAGAATGGGACCTTTGTGTTCTGATGTGCCTGGACAGTTCTGTAATGATGTGATGATCCATTTTGTAATCTGATGTGCATTCTTCATTTTCACATAACGCTGATTTCTGCATAATGACCTGGTCTTTGAAGCCTAACTTGTCAACCATGGCCAGGCCTTTTCTAAAGCTCAGGGGTTTCTGTGTTTCTGTCTCAAGACTTATAGTAGAATTCTATAGGTATTGGCATTTACGGAAGATGTGTTAGCTAAGGATTAACAGCTTCCAATCCTGATGGGGCATGGTGGATTAATGCACTGGAGTGCAAAATCGTTTGAACTGCAAGGTCGTTGGTTCAAGCTCACTAGCTGCTCCTTGGAAACCCTATACAGGGCCACTGTGGATCGGAACCGAGCCGACATCACTTAACAACCGCTTTTTTCCTTGGAGAACAGAAATGAAGTATAGAGAGAATGGAGATGGACAGCAGTTATCAATAATCCATAAAAAATTAGTTCTGAACTAGACTTGTTGTACAATTGTTGCGGTTGTTAAGTGCCATCGAGTCAATTTCGACCCATAGCAACGCTGTATAGGGTTTCCAAGGAGCAGCTGGTGAGCTTGAACCACCGACCTTGCAGTTCAAATGACTTTGCAGTCTGATGCATTAGCCCACAGCGCCACACCAAGACTCCAGTTGTACAATGTTGTTGTTGTTGTTTTTAAGTGCCGTCAAGTTGGTTCCGATCCACAGCGACCCTGTTCGACTTTGCTGTTCAAACTGACCTTGAGGTGGAGTGCTTACCTGTGACACCACACCAGCACTCCAGGGGCACGGGATGTTACTGCACAATATTGCAAGGCTGGCACTCCCAGATACTTAACATATAAAAATTTCTGGTAATCATTAAGTGCTGCTTTAATGGGTGCCTCTCTTCAAGAGCATCGCTTCTTCCACAGTACAAACACTTTGTCTTATTGCCAAATGCACAGAAGCAGAAACACTCTTGAATACTCTCAGTTTCAGGTAGCAGGTGTTGATTTTGGTACCAAGTATTCCATAAGCATAGTTTTAGTTAATTTGTTAATTGGTGATGTTTTGCACATCCTGCACATCAATCCCATATCTTTCCCCTCATTACCTCTACCTGCCCCCACCAAACATATGGATGGAGACTAAATGCCCCTTTGTAAACACATATGGTCACACATGGTAGGGATTAAGGGGATGAAAGCAATTCCTTAAAATAGCTACATGTATTACTTTAGAACTGAGCCTCATATGTCCTTGAATGTAAACAAAGAGTTGTTGTTAAGTGCCATCAAGTAGTTCTGATTCATCGTGACCCTGTATAGGATTTCTGAGAATTGGCTGGTGAGTTTGAACCACTGCCCTTGTAGTTCAAACTGAATGAACCATATGGGTATGGAGACACTGAGCATATAGGCCCTCCTTGGAGGCTGGGTATGTTTGTTAAAGTCTGAGGACCATCTGTATTCATGAAGCAGATTCTTGATTATGATTATATAGCTACAGATTATCTTGATTATATTGATTACATTTAGCCATAGTCTCATTATTTTCTCAATTAAATGTTTCATTGTAGCAAGACTTTAATTTTCTCCCCTCAGAATGAAATGATTAGCTGTATCTGAGAGAGACACACACAGAGAAAGAGAAAGGATGGGAAGAATTTTATCATTCATCTCCTTTCTTTTCTGAGAATATCTCAGTAGTATTTTGGTGTAGAGATTTGTAGATCGACGGTAAAACTACTTTGTGGGGGAAGAGAGTAAGTGGAATAATATAAGTACATCAGAAATCTCTGCCTTTAGAGACAACTGACTATGGCTCATTTTACACATCGCATAATGGATACTCTAAATGATGTTTTGATATTTAAAGAGTACTTGGTAATTATGTGTTTTTTCATCTCAGCTCTGGCAACGATGTAGATCAAAATTTATTGTTGTTTGTATTTTAATAAGTACTGGAGCTCAGAACTAAGGCCAATTCTTCAAGTGAATACAGCTGGTGATCCAGGAAGCCAGCAGTAACCCACATTTTCCAAGAAATCTCAGACCTTGTTCATGCCACTCTGCAGAATGATTACCTCCTAAATAGTTATTGGGAGATTCAGATCTTCGTATCCTTGATTTAAAAAGCATTTGCAACTTTAATATGATAGAATGATCCATGGGGACAAGTTGCATAACATTATATAATACCACAGATATAACCTTCATTCGGTAGTTAATATGTATGAAGGTGTGTTTGTGTATATTATATATGGGTGTCTAGATAGAACTGAGCTCAGATATTCATATTAAACACTGTATAATTTATCTGTGAGTCTGTGGACCAATGTGGGTCATTTGCTTTACCAGGATAAGGAATTTGATGTATTATTTTCTGTTTTGTCTGGAAACTGATGGAATAGACTCACTTTGCAGGGATTTTAACGGCTGCTAAAGGAAAAAGAGTCCTGGTGTGGCGCTGTGGGTTAATGTGCTGGACTGCAAAGTCATTTGAGCTGCAAGGTTGGTGGTTCAAGCTCACCAGGCCACTCCTCGTAAACCCTATAAGGGTTGCTGTGGGTTGGAATCAGCTTGACAGCACTCAACAACAACAAGGGGGAAAGAAGTGGCTTCGAATGATGAAGTGACACTATTGTTTTAGATTACTTACTTAATCCCTTATATTTGCCTCTGGGTCTTCACTAGTGACAAGCAAATGCTTTATGAGCCTGTTTGACAAATACTTCAGTAGAAACAATGCAACATGAGAGCTGGCTTTCCCCTGTGCACTCTATGAATCAGGGCTACGCAGCAGTTCCCTGACTACAGTGCCATTCCAAAGTGTCTATTTTCCCAAAGGTTCAACTAACAAGTTAAGTTTGATGGTAAAATTGCACTATTTGATATCCATATAAGTACTTTTTAATGAAATGTATCTTCTCAGCTATTTTTTAGCAAAAGGCATTGATTCTGCAGCAATCTTTTTATAACGTATATTCTATGGAGTCCTGGTATGATGCTGTGGGCTAGTGCACTGGACAATAAGGTCAGCAGTTCAAGCTCACCAGCCGCTCCTCAGAAATGCTATCCAGGGTTGCTATGAGTCGGAACCGACTCAACAGCACTTAACAACAACAATTCCATTGTATGAAATGAGGTTTTCATATTGTATCTGTGCAGTTTGGGACACTTAAATCTCACCCCTCCCCTCAGAAGCCTCACGTGTATAAAGCAGCAAGTGAGGCATAGCCAATACATTGTGTGATTAAAGCTCATAGAAATTTGACATCTAAAGATGCATGGGTTTTATAATGGTTTTTCTCTGTTTCTCATGTTATTGGCCCAAAGTAGTAGAATGAATCACTTTGAAAGTTAATTTTCATGTCTTAATGGGCTTATTTTTCTGTCTCAAGAACTGCATCCTTTTGTAGTTTACCAGAAGCAAGTTTATCCACGGCTGAGGGAGCAGATCCTAGAACAGATTCAGCCAGGAAGGTGGTCCAGGGCCTGCTGACTGTGAAGATAATTGTTGAAGCCATATTTGATGAGCATTTCAGGAGCTCAAATAAACTGCAGGTTAGAGCGGTTTCTAGGCAGCTGCCCACTACTTCAAGGACAGGCCTGAAAAGTGAGAATTGTGAGGAAAACAAGTTTGGAGTATTGCTGTATATTTTCAGATACGTAAAATGAAGGAGCTCTGGTAGCGTAGTGGTTACGAATCGGGCTGTGAACCTTAAGGTCAGCAGTTCGAAACTACCAGCCGCTCCGCGGGAGAAAGATGAGGCTTTCTGCTCCCGTAAAGATTTACAGCCTCGGAAACCCTGTACGGGGTCGCTGTGGGTCGGAACCGACTCGAAGGCGCTTAACAACAACAACAAAATGAAGGAGAGTAGAGTGCTGGTACAGCTGAGGTTGCTAACTGGCTAGCAAGATCTTTGAACTGGGGATGACTCAGTGTTATCAAGGGTTACAGGCTTCAGGATTTGTTAAAAAGTGCCGTAGAGTTGGTTCCAACTCGTAGCGACCATGTATAGGGTTTCCAAGGAGTGGCTGGTGAATTTGAACCGCCAACCTTGCAGTTCAATCCCACCTTGTGGTGAAGTAGCTTATCCTATGGCAGCATACCAGCACTCCAGGTTTCAGGATGTTGTTGTTGTGAAGTGCTGTTGAGTCGAATCCAACTCATAGCGACCCTGTATTGGCTTTCCAATGAGCAGTTTGTGAGCTTGAACTGCCTACCTTGCAGTTCAAACCACTTTGTAGTCTGGCGCATTAACCCACAGCGCCACACCAGCACTCCAGCTTTCAGGATAGCACAGTTTTATTCAAATTAAGAAATGGAGAAATAGTAACTCATTGGTTGGTAAGAGCCGTAGCATGAGTGTCTCCCTAAATTTTACTTTGCACTCAGTTCACATTTCACTTGGGTCTGGGGACTGTGATTCAGTTCTCCTTATCCAAAACATTTTCCTCTTGCTCTAAACCTGAGTCCTGTTTTTTCTGGACTCAGACAAAATCCCCATAATTTTTGAGGCCTAATTGGTATTTTCATCTTGGTACTAATCACCATCTTCATATGGCATTATAGGATATGAACTGGACTGCTAGCTACAGTTCAAACTCCACTAGTCATTACGGACCTGCTCGACAGTACTTAACAATTGGTACTTTCAATATTGACTTCTTTCGAACTCTGAAGTTCTATAACCGTTGTTATAGTGTCTACCATTGTTTGGTGACCTCAAATCTGCTTACTTCCTTTATGAACACTATACCTGCCAATACACACCTGTACATACAAACAGAGTTTATAGTGCAAATTAGGTTCCCATTCCATTCAATAATCACTGCACACATTTTTCAGAGACATTGCTTACATTTTAACGTTCTCATCAATCCCCTGCTGGATGTTTTGCTTTTACCACGCTGAGTCCTCTTTCCCTGTTGTCTTTGCTTTAGAGCAATTGCTGACCATTTAGTCTCATAAGCATGAACTTTTAAAGGTGCACAGTCCTATTAGTTCGATTTTTCATTTTGTGAGCCCATATGTTATTTAGCTAAAAGGTGGTTTCATGGGGTAGCTGTACTTCAAGGCATATGGAGTATCTCAGGGCACCTGGGATATCCTCTAGTCTCCACTGGTGTAGTAATTCCAGACCTTTTTTTTTTTTTTTTTTTTAAGAATTTGAATTCTGTTCCACATTTTTCTCCCCTTCTGACAGGGTCCATCTATTGTGGCTCTGACAGTAGCCAGGTATCATCTAGTTATACTTTATTGACTTTTCTTTTTCATACTGTACTTTCTAAAATTACTGCTATGTAAAGTGCTTTGAATGTTGCATATAAAATGTACATTTATATAGTTAGTTCTCTTTTCTTAGTTTAACACTTTGTTTTAAGCTGCATTTTTTTTTCCAAAGAGAATATTTTATAGTGTTTTTGCTAAAGATTTATACAGCAACTTAGAGTCCCATTCAACAATTCCTGCACAATTTATTCATTGACACTGGTTATATTCCTTATTATGCATGAACATTTTCATGAAATAGTTGATCCATTTCTGTTAATCTAGTTTCCCCATCATCTTACCTTCTCATCTTTATTTTAAAGTAATCCTTAGCCATTAAGTCTTAAACAGCTGATTTTTTAAATGGATTTCATACTGTTTGCCAGTGAGTTACAGGAGCCTTGTTGTTGTTACATGCTGTTGAGTCACTTCTGACTCATAGTGACCCTGTCTAGGGTTTCCAAGAGCAGCTGGTGGGTTGAATCACTGAACTTGCAGTCCAGTGCATTATTCTGCAGTGCCATACCAGGACTCCTATAGACGCAAACCTCAGTCCATTTCTGTTTTACATAGTAGACGCTCACTTAACTCTTGATTTGAACAAAGGTGTCTGCAGCTAATAGAAGTAGGAAAACCACTGATATGTCTAACTTTCATATTTTAAGTTTCTTGCCAACATAAATGATACATTTTCTACTGCTGATACCTCCATGGTGCCTCATGTATTGTTGGTGCTTCATGATTAGTTACAGATTGATTAATTTTGCTAAGCAGAGCAACTCAATGTCAAGCTTGGCCAGGTTTTTCCATGGTACAAAGATATTAGATCTGACACCATCTGCTTGCCTAATGATTAGAATGACACATTCAGTTCTATAGGAATGTATTCAACATTAAAAACTGTGAAGCAAAACCTATTTAAGTTCTGCTTTCACCAGCTTCTTTAAGAAGTTAGAAGAATATCTGTCTGCTAACAAACCCACAGTACAACAAGAGAAAGAAATTTGTTGTTGGTATTGTTGTTAGAAGCTGCCAGGTCAGTACCGACAGATATCGACCGTATGCACAACACAGAGAAACATTGCCCAGCGCTGTGCCTTCCTCACAATTGTTGGTATGTTTGAGCCTCTTGTTGCTGCTACTATGTCAGTGAACCTTGTTGGGGTGAGAGGATGGGGGTCTTCTTCTTGTTTCTGACCCTCCATTCTTTCAATCATGATTTCCTTCTCCAGATACTGATCCTTCCCGATAACATGACTAAAATACGAAAGGCAAAGTCTCACCATTCTCACTTCTAAGGAGCATTCTGGCTGTACATTTTCCAAGACAGATGTGTTTGTTCTTCTAACAGCTCATAGTACTTTCAATATTCTTCACCAACACCATAGTTCTAAAACATCAGTTCTTCAGTGGTCTTCTTTATTCATTGTCCAACTTTCACGTGTATATGAGGGTATTGAAAATACCATGACCTACATCAGGGTCAGGATCTCTTTAGTCATAACATTGACATCTTTGTTTTCTAACACTTTAAAAAGGTCGCTTGCAGCAGATTTGCCTGATGCAATAGATTGTTTGATTTCTTGACTGCTGCTTTCAGGAGAACTGAGTGTAGATGCAAGCAAGCTGAAGTCTTTGACAACTTCAATCTTTTCTCGATTTATCATGAAGTTACCTACTGGTCAAGTTGTGAGGATTATTCTTTTCTTTACTTTGAGGTACAGTCCATATTTAAGGTTGTCTTTGATCTTCATCAGTATTTCAAGTCCTCTCTGCTTCTAACAAACAAGATTGTGTCATCTGTATAATGCAGAGTGATTCTTCTTCCAATCACTTCTTCATATAATCCAGCTTCTCAGATTATTTGCTCAGCCTACAGATTGAATGCATGTAGTGAAAAACTACAGTTGTGGAACACACCTTTCCTGATTTTAAACCATACAGTATCCCTGTGTTCTGTTCTTAGAGTGATCTTCAACCATTCAGGCAGATGCTCTTCATTGTTGTTGACACAGAGGCAGAGGGTGATAGATAGATCTTAATCTAAAATTTACAGAACTAGGTAGGTAAAAATCTAGCAGTTGGTTCAAGCAATTTCTCATGGCATCTAGAGAAGTGACTGGAGTCTGTAGGGATGGGGCAGAGAAGTGATGCTGTCATAGTGGAGCTCACCAGCCTGGGATCATCTGCCAACTTCGCTGCCATGCTGGGCCAGGACAGTGTCAGAATTCCTGCTGCTTAAACAGGGTGCTCCTTTTTCGTTGTTCTTGAATAGAAAGTTGACAACTGCATGTTGTTATTAAGTGCCATCTTGTTGGCTCTCGCTAGTAGCAATCCTATATAGGGTTTCCAAGGAACAGCTGGTGGTTTTGAACTGCCCACCTTGTATTGATCAGCCCAGTGCTGATCCAACCACAGCACTAGACGTATGTGTAGGTATTAGAAAAATAAAACCAAAAGATAAATAGGAACAAGAGACAAAGAACATCTGAGAATAAACTGTGCAGAGATGACTATGAATAAAACACGCCTTTTAATTTGTGGAAGCATAGCAGGTACAGGTAGGTAAGAGAGTCTGAGATGATGACTAACTTTCCAAAATGACCCAGAACATACAGGCCCATAACCGACCGTTAAGTAGTAAAGCTACTCAAGCAGCTTGGTCAAGTAATTTAGGGCTGCAGAAGGCATTGTCTGCAGAACTTCCAAAGATATATGTTCACATTTTATTTTGACAAACTCATCAGAAATGGTTTAAGAATAGTCTAAGTAAAGTTTATTTTAATTCCATTTCTTTTGTCACCTTTGACATCATTTAATAAGACTGGATTTAAATTAAAGTGTTTTTTTCTATGTGATGCAACTGACTATCCTCTGGTGGATCTGACTATCCCCTTGTGGTTTAGACTTGACTCCAAGCTGGGCAGGGAATATGATAGACAGCCCTACAGTTAGGCATGGAGTCCTAACTGTGCTGCTGTGGGATAAGCACTAGATCCCAAAGGGTCAGCGGTTCAAACTTACCAGCTACTTCTCACAAACCCTATACAGGGTCCCCATGAGTTGGAATGGATTCCACTGCACTTAACAACCACAACAACAGCTAGGCATGAGTGTTTTATAGAACTATGCTTTACTTTTTATAAAAGTTAAAACAAAAATTGATTGTTCATTATGAAAGATAGATTTCAAAACAATGGTATTTTAAAAGGTTAGCATTATTAAACATGCAAATCCTAAGGTAAAAATGGTGGCTGTTAGCACTGTTGACCAAACACCTTTGCAGTGATCTGAGACCCATGTTAATAAAGCGACTTCAGTCTATTGCAATGAGAACCTTGCCTTTAGCTGCATTCTAATATCTTGAGTCTCCAGGACAGGCTATATGGCAGAGACCATCTGATACCTGGTTACTCCAAGAAAATTGAGTATCCCTTGACATGGCAGTAAAATATTTTAAAAAGAAACACAGTGAGAGTAATTTAAAACATTATACTAACTTTCTTTTATGCCCTTTCTGATAAATTAACATCTTTCTGGGCAAACTATAAACATTTGGGGAACTACATGAGCTTTTTAAATCCCCCACAGTAAAATAACTAAAGGGCATGAATATCTAAGCTCCAATGTGCTTTTACAGAATTTCCTTTCTGTTTACTTCTCAACACTTACCAAATTAATAGTATCTGTAATGACATTCATTTGCTAAATAGTACCTCAGTGGTTAATAATATAGTCCCTTGGGTGCCTGGGGACCCAAGGCACAGCCTACAGAATGAACAGCTGTACCAGAAACTCAGAAAGAATATTTATGAAACTTTCTAGGTGTGGTATTATAGGATAAGCACTGGACTGGTAGTTGCAAGCTCAGTGGTTCAAACCCACTTAGCTGCTCCTCAGATGCCCTATGCATGAGTTGGGCTTCTATGAGTTGGAACCAACTTGATAGCATTTAACAACAACAAAAACATAGATAAAGAGGACTGTCAACCAAAGAGTAATAATTAGAACTTTGTCATCAAGGAAATAGACCATAATAACACATTAAGCAGTTTTTACATGAAGGAGTAGGACAGAAATTTGGGTTATTATTGGGAAATATTTCTTGAAAGGGAAAAAAAAAAAAATGTTACACCACCTTCTCAATTAATGGCTAGAGTTCAATCTCCTGCCCAAAGGTCTGACTTGTTAAATATGCACATCATTTCATGAAGGTTTTCAGAAAGCAACAACCCCATATCTTTTTAGTGAATAGGAAGCTAAGGCACAGAGATAGTAATTTAAATGTAAGATTGTGAAGTTATTGGTGAAGTAGAAATAATGGCATTATCTTGTGGTCCCTCATATTCCTTTGTTCTTCCAACGCCACAAATACACTGAAAAGGGAAAGGAAGTCCTCTTCTCTCATTTCTTACATAATTTCAAACACTCACAGACGAGATCATCATATTTATTTGAATTGGATTTAGCAAACAGAAAAGAGCATAAAAGAAACTGTGGTAAAATTGATTTATATTTCCAAATTTGAGCAAATAAAATTCATTATGAGTCACATTCTAGGAAAGTGTGACTAGGTATATATTTTTTAAACACCCAAATGCAAAAATTCTGTTTCAATACCTCATTTTATTTATTCTTTTGTTTTGAAAGAAAACAAAAACCACTAGCTCCACTTCTTTGAAATTCTTAGACTTGTACAATTAGAACTTGTTTAATATTATTGCTAATGAGCTCATTTGAATATCTGTGTTTATGGTTAAACTGACTTCATTAGAGAGATCTAGAAGTCTGCCTTTTGATAGTGAAAAAGTTGCACAGCTACAATAGTCACTTCTGTAATTCTTGCCTTCTCAAACACTTCAATAGAATATAGAATTCTATAGAATACAAAACATAGTCCTTAATTTGCAGCTCACCAGCCACTCCTTGGAAACCCTATACAGGGTCACTATGGGTCAGAACCAACTCAACAGCATTTAACAACAACAACAACATACTAGATACAAATCCAAGATATTTTCAGTTTTACTTTGATGATAAATAAAATGACAGTGTTAAAAATACAAACCTCAATAGTAATATGCCTCTTCAAAGATTTGACCACAGGTCTTTGCTTCATGTTGGGTGGCGTTGTCACCAACTGCAAACCACAAGGCCAGCTCTTCAAACCTGCCAGCTGCTCCTTGAAAACCCTAAACAGGGTTGCTTTGAGTTGGAACCAACTTGATGGCGTTTGAGAGCAATAGCATAACACATCATTGCTAAAGTTCTGTGTATTTAAAGTGTCTTTGTTGTTGTTGCTGGCATACGTCTATTGTCATAATTAAGAATCCATACCAAATCTAAGGTCACAAAGCATTATCCCTGTATCATCTTCTAAGAAGATTATGGTTGTAGCTTTTATATTTAGGTCTTTGATCCATTTGTAGTTGAAATTTAAGTGTAGTATGAGATTGTTGTTGTTGTTGTTGTTAAGTGCCGTTGAGTCGGTTCGTAGTATGAGATAGGTGCCTACATTTATGCTTTTGCATTTTGAAATCCAGTTATCTCAGCACTATTTGTTTGTTGTAGTTGTTAAGTGCCATCAAGTCGGTTCTGACCCATAGTGACTCTGTATAGGGTTTCCAAAGAGCAGCTGGAGAGATCATTTTTCTCCATTGAATGAAATTCTTGTCGGAAATCGTTTGGTCATAATATATATGGATTTCTTTCTGGACTTTCAATTCTATTCTATTGACCTATACTTCTTATGCTACTACCATACTTTTTAAATTACTGTAATTTTGTATTAAAATTTAAAATTGAGAAGCTAATATAGTATTTTTATAGCCATGAATTATGACTGTCATGCGATTTACTGAATGTAACATATAAAATTTTACCAGAGCTGTGTGTCATGCCCATAAAACAATGTTTTAGATTCTCAAGTTAAATTTTCCTAAAACTGCAAAGTGTTTGCAAGCCTGTTATATTGACATGATACGCTATTATTTCTGATTTCTACCATTGCAATAAATGAAATCCAAATTAGAGCAAACAGGCTTATGTGATAGCAGTTGGCTATATTGAGAACATATACATTTAAGACATATAATTTAAACTATAAATAAATATAAAAAATACTGATCCCAGCAATATCTAAAAGATTTTGTGAACATACTAAGTTTTAGGAATATAAGTGTGGTCAAATCTATTAGCAGTTCCAAGTCAACTCCATATGCTTTCTGATTGGCTCTGTAGCTGACTTAGATAATCAGTCTGAATGTCAGAAATCATGTTTCAAACTGGCTTAATATTTTTTTTTAGTTTGCTATCATACATTACAAGGAGCTCTGGTAGCGTAGTGGTTACGAATCGGGCTGCGAACCTTAAGGTCAGCGGTTCGAAACTACCAGCTGCTCCGCGGGAGAAAGATGAGGCTTTCTACTCCCGTAAAGATTTACACCCTCGGAAACCCTATACAGGGTCGCTATGGGTCGGAACCGACTCGATGGCACACAACAACAACAACATCATACATTACAGTAGTCTAATGGGAATACAATGCTCCATAACAGATTTAGCAGTTCAACAATATGTTCAAATATTTCCCTTCAGATCTTCCTATTTTTTCCTGTGGTGCAGTGGGTTAAGCATTGAACTGATAACCACAAGGTGGACTCTCCAAACCCATCAGGTGCTCCATGGTAAAAGAGTGAGGTTGTCTGCTCTCGTAAAGATTTATAGTCTGGTAGCGTAGTGGTTAGGAATCGGGCTGCGAACCTCAAAGTCAGCAGTTTGAAACTACCAGCTGTTCTGTGGGAGAAAGAGGAGGCTTTGTAGCCTCAGAAACCCTTTACAGGGTTGCTATGAGTCGGAACCGACTCCACGGTACTTAACAACAATGACAACAAATCTTAACGTCACCACTCATCTGTCAGTTTGTCATGCTGTGGTGTCTGGCATGTTGCTGTGAGGCTAGTAGTTATGCCACTGGTATTTCAAGTATCAGTAGGGTCATCTGTGATGGACAGAGTCCAGTGCAGCTTCCAGATAAAGATTAGGAAGAAGGCCAGAAGGACTGTTTATGAATGATTAGCCACTGTAAACCTTATTAATAGAAGAACATTGCATAGTATAGAGCTGAATGATGAAAAGATAAATAATTACTAAACAATGTCAGGGATAGTACCTGAAAATGAGTCCTTCAAGTTGGAAAACTCAAAATACAACTGGGGAATAGCTGCATCCTCAACGTGGAATTGACCATAATGGCATAAATGGAGTAAAACTTTAGGGACTTTATTTGCTGATGAGACACAACACAAAATAAGGAGAGACAGTTGCAAATGGGCATTAATAATCAGTACTAAGTATGAATCTAGAGAAATCAGAAGTTGTCAAAAAAAAGAAATGGAATGTATATAAAAAAATAATATCCTGGGCATTAGTGAGCTAAAATGGACTGTCATTGGCCATTTGAATCTGAAAATTATGAGATTTACTATGCCAGGAACACCACATTGAAGAGGAATGGTGTTACATTCGTCATCAAAATGAACAATTCAATACCCATCTCGAAGTGTAATGCTGTCTATGACATATGCCAACAAGGGAGAACAGTTAACACCACTATTATTCACATTTACACACCAACCACTAAAGTCAATGATGATGAAACTGAAAAATTCTACCGACTTTCAGTCAGAAATTGATCAAATATGCAATCAAGGTGCATTGATAATTACTGGTGACTGGAATGTGAAAGTGGGAAGGATCACTAGTTGGAAAAATGCAACCTTGATGATAGAAATGATGCTGTGGAGGTTGCATGATAGGATTTTGCAAGACCAACCACTTATTCATTGCAAATACCATTTTTAAACATTGAAAAGCAACTGTACACATGGACCTCATCAGATGGAATGCAGAGGAATCAAATTCACTATATCTGTGGGAAGAGATAGATGTTGGAGAAGTTCAGTATCATTAGCCAAAAAAAAAGGAGAGGGGCAGACTCTGGAATAGACCATTAGTTCCTCATACACAAGTTCAGGCTGAAACTGAAGACAATTAAAACAAGTCCACAGGAGCCAAAATATGACCTTGAATATATCCCACCTGAACTTAGTGGTCCTCTCAAGAACAGATGTGATGCAATAGACACTAATTAATGACCAGAGACCAGAAGATCTCAGGAATGATATTAAGACTATGATACAGGAAGGAAGCAAACGGTCATTAAAAAGACAAGAAAGAAAGAAAAGACCAAAATGGATGTCAGAAGAGACTCTGTAACTTGCTCTCCAGCATACAGAAGTTAATGTGACTGGAAGAAATGAGAAAGTAAAAGAACAGAGCATAAAATTCCAAAGACCAGCTTGGGAACACAAATTTAAAGTATTATAATGAAATGTGCAAAGATCTGGAGTTTAAAAAACTAAAAGGGAAGAACACACTCAGCATTCCTCAAATGGAAAGACTGAAGAAAAAATTCAAGTCTTGACTTGAGGTATCAAAGAATTCTCTGGGCAAAATATTGAATGATAGAAGGAATACGCAGAGTCACTGTAGCAAAAAGCAATGGTCGATGTTAAATCACTTTAAGAGGTAGCATATGATCAAGAACCGATGGTACTGAAGGAAAAAGTCCAAGGTGTACGGAAAGCATTGACAAAGAACAAGACACCAACAATTAGTGGAATCGAAATTGAAATCTTTCAAAGAACGGATGCAGCACTGGAGGCACTAACTCATCTATCACAAGAAATTTGGAAGGCACTTGCCTGGTCAGCTGATTGGAAGAGATCAATTTTTGTGCCCATTCCAAAGAGAGGTGACCCAGAGGAATTTGGAAGTCATTGAACAATACCATTAATATTATATGGAAGAAAAATGTTTCTAGAGATAATTCAAAAACAACGCAACAGTACATGGAGTGTGAGCTGCCAGAAATTTAAGCCGGATTCAGATGAGGATGTGGAAAAGGGATATCATTACTGACGTCAGATGGATCTTAGCTGAAAGCAGAGACTATCAGAAAAATGTTATCTTGTGCTTTACTGACTATGCAAAGGCTTTCAACTGTGTGAATCATGACAAACCATGGATAACATTACAAAGAATGGACATTCTAGCAAACTTTATTGTACTTATGTAGAATTGTTACATAGACCAATAGCCAGTTGTTTTTAGAAAGAACAAGGTAATGAATGGTTTAAAATCAGGAAAGATTTTAAAGATTTAGCCAGAATGCTTCTTAAAAGTTAAGATTGTAAAACTTCTCTTGTACTCTGGATATGCTATCAGCAGGATCCAGTCCTTAGAGCACGACAACATGCTTGGAAGAATATAATAACAGCAAAAGAGAGGAAGACCCCCCATAAGATGGACTGACACAGTGGCAGCAGCAAAGGGCTGAAGCTTAACAGTTGTGAGAAAGGGAAAGTAACCAGGTAGTGCGTCATTTTGTTGGGCTTGAGGGCATCTAACAACAGCAAGACCAAACATCAAGGAGCAGTTCTACTCTGTCCTATAGGTTCTCTGTGAATTGGAATTGACTCCATGTCAGAGAGTGTGATTTGGTATTTTTATCATCTATGGAGTTGGTTTTTTTCCTAAGACTGATAGCAAACTGACTATAGCAGTTCCTGTTGTTTTTGCTAAATGCCATCAAGTTGTTTCTGATTCATAGTAACGAAGTATAGGGTTTCTGAGTACTGGTGAGTTTGAACTACTGACCTTGAGGTCCTGTACTTATCCTACAGTGCACACCAGGACTCTGTGTATGTTGTTGTTGTTGTTAAGTGCCATCGAGTCGGTTCTGACCCATAGCGACCCTGTACAGGGTTTCCGAGGGTGTAAATCTTTACGGGAGTAGAAAGCCTCATCTTTCTCCCGCGGAGCGGCTGGTAGTTTCAAACCGCTGACCTTAAGGTTCGCAGCCCGATTCGTAACCACTATGCTACCAGGACTCTGTGTATAGGTATAACTATATCAAGGGGAAAATAAGATGATGAATGAACATCCCTGACTTTGAAGTTCATACATCCCCGTCTAGGAATAGAACACATGCTGCATGAGAATTTTCTCATTGGGTTGACCTTGGAGCAACATGATAGTGGCTTACTTCTGGATGTTGGGAGGAGAGCATATTTCCTAGGTTACATGGCTGCCTGAGCTAAGGATTATTGTTAAGTGCTATTGAACCAGTTCAGATTCATAGTGACCCCACATAGGTTTTCTGAGTAGTGGCTGGGAGTTTGAACCCCCAACCTTGTGGTTATCAGTCCATTGCTTATCTGGCATATTAGTTAGGAAGGAAGGGATGTAATTTGTGAAGAGTAGGATTTGCATGCTAGGTAGACCAAAAAAAAAAAAAAAAGATAGCTCACACATACTTTGAAGGATGGGAATATTTGTTGTTGTTAAGTACTGTTGAGTTAGTTCCAACCCACAGCGACCCTGTATAAGGTTTCTGAGGAGCGACTGCTAAGCTTGAACTGCCAACTTTGTAGTTAAAACCAACTTTGAGGACCATTGCATTAGCCCACAGTGCCACACCAGGACTCCATACTATGCATTGGTGGTGGTAGTGGTGTGCCGTGGAGTCAGTTCTGACTCAGCGACCCTATACAGGGTTTCCGAAGCTATAAATCTCTATAGGAGCAGAAAGCCTCTTCTTTCTCCCACAGAACGGCTGGTAGTTTCAAACTGCTGACCATAAGATTAGCAGCCCAACTCGTAACCACTACTCTACCAGTGCTCCTGAAGACATTGTGAAAGGATCATTGTATTGCCTTGTTTAACCCTGAGGAAGACTATGTAGGTTAGAAATTGATTTTTTTTTTTTTTTTAATGAAGAAAATTGAGGCTTGGCGGGTTTAAGAACTCATATCCCTTCATCTCCCAAGTATACTTTTTCTTTCACATGGTGCTGTCTTTGAAGATAAATGACTTTACAGTTACAGAGCTGTCAGCCATAATCATACTTGTTGTTAAGCGCCGTCAAGTCAGTTCCAACTCAAAGCGACCCTGTATAGCGTTTCCAAGGAGTGGCTGGTGAGTTTGAACACTGACCTTGCAGTTCAAACTGACCTTTTGGTCCAATGCTTATCTTACAGCACCACACCAGAACTCTAGTTAGATATTATTTTCCCCATTTTCAAAGATCGGGCTGGGGTTCAAATTCAGCTTCTTTTACTGTAGAATGGTGTTTTTAAATCTCAACACAACTGGTGTTTTAGAAGATAATTCTTTGTCATGGGAGACTTTTCTGTGCATTGTGGTGGGTCTAGGAGCATCTCTGTCCTCTATTCTATAGATGATAGTAGAACCTTAGTTCTGACAACCAAAACATCTCCAGACTTGGCCAGATATCCCTGAGGGAAACTCACCCATGGTTCAGAACCAATGATCTATACAGATGGTATCCCTCCATTTTCTAATTTTCTACCCTCAGACAATATACAATTTAGTAGATGATGGCAGACATAATGGAAGCCTAAGAATAAAACCCAGTGGTTTTGACAAGCATACACTCTCCAGCTAGGCTGCCTAGATTCAAGATTCAAATACAGCACTTGCCAACTATCATCCTTGGATAAGTTATTAATTTTCTGTACCTAAGTTTCCTCATATGTTAGATGAGAATATTAAAATTTATTTGTCACAAAGTGAATATCCACTGCATCTCCTACCCCAACTATGGCAAGCTGAACTCCCCTACTGCGTAGGGTAGAAGAGACTTCTATTTTGAGCTCACTGCCTGATTTCCATTTGCTTTGAAGGTTGATTTTCATTATGCTTGTCCTAAAGGCTGAAGCTTAAGTTTCTGGCCTCATTAACGATGGAAAAGCTGTTTCATTATGGGTATTTTCCAGGTGGAGGGAAAACAACACTTGAGCTAATGATGCAACTCAAGGCTTCAGCTTGAGTCTGTCCTGAGAGAATCCATAAGAGAGTCATGGAGGAGTGTTTGGTAATCATCTAGGTTAGATAACTTGGTTTACTGATAGGAGGTGACCAAAACCAAAGAGGTTTTCTGATCAGTCCAGGGCTGCAGAGCTAGTCCTTGGGAAGCCAGAACAGATCAGGTTGTTGGTCTGTCAGCTGAACGCATTTCAGACACTGTTTGCCAACATTTTCCTTGTTACAGCTTTTGTAGATGTATATCCACTTGAGTGTGATGGATAGTCTGCAGCAAATAGATATTTTCTATGAATTAAAATGTCAGATGAGTATTATATTTTTAAATACAAATATTCACTTCTTAGTAATCATTGTTGCTGTTGTTGCTAAGTGCCGTTGAGTTGGTTCTGACTCATAGAGACCCAGTATAGGTTTTCCGATGAGCAGCAGGTGGGTTTGAGCCACTGACCTTGCTGTTCAAACTGATCTTGTGGTTCACTGCATTATCCTGCAGCACCACACCAGGACTCCTTAATAATTATTGGATGACTAAAAATTATATTTTTCTCTAAAGTTCACATTATTCTTTTCCAGAAGAGTCACCTATGTTACTGACTATTGTTACATTTTGGAGAATAAAGAACAGACATTCACTAAGATACTAAGTGATTCCACCCCCCACCCTTTGGCATTCTAGTGATAACTAGTGTAACAGTGCCCACTGCTGGTAAATTAGATAATTGCGCCATGTTTCATGGTTACCTTATGTGAGGAATATTTTACCTTCACCGAGATGCATTTTCAGGTAGACATTATAGGCAAGCATCCTAAAATTATGCCACTGTTATTTTAAAAAGTAAAACAGCCAATTAATTCTTCTTAAGTAATCAATTTATCTCCATAAAACTAAGAATACAAAATGATAATCTTTCCTGTTTTAACACATATAAAGTTTAATATATTAATTTACTATTGTTAAGTGACCTCCAAACTTGCAGTTAGCAGTCCAGTGCTTATCCTACAATGTCATATCAGAACTCTTAATATAGTAAGGGAGTAGAAAATTTAATTGTACATAAAGAAGTTTATATTTACTATTATCGAATAAGTGAATTCAATAATAATTTTAAAATGATGCAACTGAGTAGTTTTTTGTTTTTGTTTTTGTTTTTCATGTAAAATAATTACCAAATATTTACCTGGATGTATTCTGTTCATTAACTCACCATCATTTTGGGAGAGAAAGAACAGTGAATAATGGAATATGATACGTTTTCATCATTTATTCTAATTATGTAAGGGCATCTTAATATGTTAAATCTTTGAATTGCTTTGTGTAATCCAAGAATTGAATTTACTTAACTAAATTGAATTTACCTTAACTAAAGGGAGACTTGCTGAAGCAGAGAATACTTGCTTACTATTCTACATTTCCCCATAGCATTCTAATTCATAAATAGCAAGAATTATAATATTTTTGCAATAGAAAAAAAAAGCACTAGAATATATGGATAAAATGGTCCTGGTATGACACTGTAATATAGGCACTGGACTGTAAACCACAAGGTCGACGGTTCAAATCCTGCAGCTGCTCCTCGGAAACTTTGAACAGAGTCACTGTGAGTTGGAACCAGCTCCACGGCACTTAACAAATTTATGAAAATCAATACACAGCAATTTATTCTAAGTACCAATTCGATGGTACCTAACAATAGCTACAATATAAAAAATCTAATTTGGGTAATTAAGTAGCGAATATAGAATTTCAGTGTTTATTAGCTTTGAGACTGAGTAGCTTTTGCTGTTGTTGGTGTTGCTAAGAGCCTGTGAGTTGTCTCTGACTCATAGCCACTCTGTGTCCAACGCAACAAAACATAGCCCAGTCCTGCACCATCTGGCAATCATGGTCCATCGCTGCAGTCCATCTTGTTGATTGTCTTCCTTATTTTTTGCTAACATGGAAGTTTGATGTCCTTCTCCAGGGACTGGCTCCCTGGTGATGACATGTCCAAAGTACAAGTGACAAGGTCTTATCATCCTCCTTTATAGCAAGGTAGGTACCATACTTGAAGATTATAAATATTGATGACAAGTGTTACATGATATGGATGGAGACATTGCAAACTTGTCTCTGCACTCTTTGTTCTTGTTCTGTGATGAATTCATTATTTGAGATTGGGTGCTGGTAACTGCTGAGGAGCCCTAACATATATTTCTCCACTATTTTCCTAATTTCAGTTCTTGAGTTTATTCATTCATGATTCTTAAGCCTTCGCTGACCTGCACAGTCAACTTTTGTTTCCTGAGTCTGAGATGCATCATTCAATGGGAGTCTTAACTCCCTGAGGACTTCGGATATTTTGTATTCATTTTCTCTCTTGTACATCTTTCTACATGTAAAAAGGTTTACTTATGCATTTTCTCATTTATTCAGCAAATACTTCATTGAATTTTACCTTTCTCCGATGCTGGAAACAGCAGTGAAAAGTTCTAAAAGTAGTTTTCTGAAAAATTATCTAAACAGAAAAAGAGCAGAATGAAGTCTAAAACATGCAGATAGTTACGTTAGCTTGCATAGTCCAGAAATGTCTCTCTGAAGAGTTGATATTTGAGCAATAACCTAAATGACAGGAAAAGGATACACTAAGTAACTTAGGTGGAAAAAAATAGTTTGTGCGAAAGCTTCAGGTGAGTACAAGCTTTGTGTGTTTGAGAAATAGGAGTAACTTTCCTACTTCCCTGTACTGTTTTCCACTTTGCCTTGGAAAGGTAAAATTTTAGTTGCACAGGTAGTTTAACATTGGGCTGCTAACAGCAAGGTCAGTGGTTCACACCCACCAGCTGCTTTGTGAGAAAAAGTTAAGACTGTCTGCTGCCATAAAGATTTATAGTCTCAGAACCCTGCCTAGGGTTATTATGAGTTGGGAATCGACTCCACATCAGTGGATTTGGTTTTTGTTTTGGAAAGGACCTGTGAACATATGAAATACTGGTTTTCATCTCCCACTGCCTCCACTGAATGCCTGTGCCTCCCTTTCTCTGTCCTTAATGCTGACTGCAGAGGAGTAGGAAGAGGGAACCCAGTCTGGGAAACCTCCCAAACCACACCAAATCCATTGTCCTCAAGTTCATTCAGACTCACAATAACCCAACGGGACAGAGTAAGGAAGAAGCAGTCACAGTTCCAAGTCAGACTGCCTTATCTTTCTGCTGTGAAGCAGTCCAATGCTTAATCCACCAGGCCTCCAGGGGAAACCTCCCAGTCACCATTTTAAACTGCTCTTCTGTACTTGATCCTGTATTTGAACGCCTGCCTATTAAGTCACTGTGGTCACTAAATCTATTGCTATCCAATCCAAGACATAAATAGCCAGAAAGAATTTTTATCAAGAACGTTCAACTTATGTGCCCTATTTTACAGGTTCAGAAAGCATAAATTACTTGGCTAAATCATTTTGCCAATTTAAGTTAGAAAAACAATCCAAGAATCCTCCATCCTAATTCAGAGCTTCTGAATTACTCTGGTCGGTCTGCTATACCCCTCTGAAAACTTCTGTGTCTTCCCCACCACCGTTTCCCTTTAAACTTTTAAATCTTGTGATTATTTCAGTTTGTGACCTTTCCATTCCTTCTAAAAGATGCCATTTCTTTCCCCCATCGTCACTTAGCAAGAGCTTTCAGCAGGCTTTAACTCCAACTTTATTTTTGATAAACTAAACATAAACAATAAAGCTATACATAGTCACCGAATCCCTCTGTTCATGAGGCTGTTTGAGATGGATAGTACAGACATACAAAACAGACTGCTATTTAATGTCTTCGAATAAGGAACAAAGAAGAAGCAAGAAGACTATGCACTAAAGGGGCAAAGCGAGGAGATGTTCACATAGCTTTATTAATTGAACTGCAAATTTGACCATAGCCAATGGTGCTTTTTCAGGCCCTGCATTAACACAGCTCCCTAAGGTCTTCGTGGCCTAAATCTAACTCCTTCCCTCAGCCTTAGTCAAGGTGGGGATTTGGCTAACAGTTAGGATCATGCACAGAAAGTATGAGCTTTTCGCTCTTGGCAACACGCAATGTCAGGCAAAATTAGAGGAGGAAATGGACTGAGCTTCTTTAGTAAACTGGGGACAGCTCCAAGTCACATTCGAATCATTCTTCAAATGAGTGTGTGCAATGATGCTGTTAATGAGATTAATGCTATCCCTAGGAGGGAGGGAGAAATCATGTGACTGGTATTCAGAGGAAAAAAAGGCCAATGAAACCTCTCAAACACACAGAATGTTACTGAGTGATTATTTCTGAGAAACTAGAAAGTATAGCATGGAAAATGTTAACGATAGATACAGGACCAAACTCACCAGACTTGATCCATTCGAATGTTGGTGTCCAACCCTCACCATATCAAGTTATTCAAATGTTGCAAATATGATAGCTCCATGGCAAGAAGTCCTAAGAGTTAGAACCAACTAGAAGGTACTTCCCAATAACAAAGCTTGGTTGTAGATAGCTGCATATTGTAATGTAGGATGTCACATCCTCTGCCAGCTAGATACCAGAAGCTCCTTTTACCACTATCTATGACAACTAACCGTTTCCACTGGTTGTACCACATGTCCCCAAGGAGGCAAAATTGTGGAGAATCACCATTCTGTGTGGTAAAGGCATCTAATTTTCTTAGGACATAATCTCTACTATTTATGTGCTTTGTAATTCCTCTCTACCTGTGTCTTGGAAACCCTATACAGGGTCACCATGAGTCACAACTTATTCGACGGCACTTGACAACAACAACAACAAATTCCAGAAAAGGATTTGAAAAAGCTTATGGGAAAATAAAAACACAATTTAGTACGTTTGTTAATTTAATGATTAAAGATTAAA
>NW_006408547.1:3669539-3681556 GCF_000296735.1 Chrysochloris asiatica | reverse complement strand
ACTCAACGGCACTTAACAGCAACAACAGCAGTATAATGTACTGAACTGCAAGGTTGGTTTGAACAACAAGGTTGGAGTTTGAAATTTACCGCTGCTCCTTGGAAACCCTCTACAGAGGGTCGCTATGAGTTGGAATCGGTTCAGAGGCACTTTTAACAACAACAACAACAACATACCATAATAATATTTTACTATAATTTTTACTAGAAATTAAATAAATGTTCTTTGTATCACCATATCTGACATCCACGTAAGTGATAAGAACAGAGACAATATTTGTAATCAGTTTCATACAGATTTTCTTCACTAGAAGTTCATCATAATTAATTGTAACTGCTTGATTTAGGGAAACCATTTTTAGTAAATACATTTAACAGAGCTCTCTCTCCAGGCCATGGACTGTCATAGTTGTATATTAAGCAAATGACTAAAAGTAGTATCTGTGAAGAGATGGAGCTTTATAGTCTCAAATGATTTATATTCCAAGACCAGACTGTGAAGTTACAAATGGGTGCTATAGGAGCTGTTTGCTCTTATGCTCATTTTTGTGTCAACATGGTAGTACATTGCAGGCAGAACCTTTGAATGGTCTGACCTCACTGTCACCTTGTCTCAGTCTGTCTGAGCAGCCTCGGGGGTGTGAAAGCTAGGCTTGTGGATTTCAGATTTATTTTAAAAAAAAAAAAATTAATTTTAAACAGAAGGTCAAACTTGTTTTCAGAAAGCTTACTTCTTAATGTCATATGGTGAAGACATTTTCTAATGCATTCATTATCCTCAGGTAATGCTTTCAATCTCTTCTGGAGAGATACAAAGAGACCATTTTAATCGTAGTGATAGTGATTTTCAAATGTTCTCAAATGCCTTTCAGGACTGAGGCAGGCTTGGAAGTGCTGTGGCAAATGAGAAATGCCATCTTTCTTGTACAGTAAATTGATGCGTGTTCTGCAGAGATGTGGAGTTATATGAAGCATGGTCATTTTGTTGGTACTCTAGGACTGCTGACCTCCTTTATCTGACCCTTTAGCCTGCTGTGTTTCTATATGCTCACAATTTTTTCTTGTCCTGAAAAAGAACATATATTTGCAAACATTCCCGCTGAGAGCGCTTTAAAGCTTCCTAGTTCTGGTGTAAGGAGCTCTGGTAGCGTAGTGGTTACGAATCAGGCTGCTAACCGCAAGGTCGGCTACCAGCCTTTCTGTGGAAGAAAGATGAGGGTTTCTGTTCCCATAAAGATGTACAGCCTCGGAAACTTTGTGCATGTCGCTATGAGTCAGAATGGACTCCAGGGCACATCACTACTACCACCAGTCCTGGTGTGGGGCTGTGGGTTAATGCACTGGACTGCAAGGCCTGTTTGAACTGCGAGGTTGGTGGTTCAAGCTCCCCAGCTGCTCTCCAGAAACCTATATAGAGTCACTTACTATGAGTTAGGACCGACTAGACGGCACTTAACAACAACAAAAGGCAACTAAGTTAAGGAGCTTTGGTAGCATAGTAGTTATGAGTCAGACTTCTAACTTTCAGGGTTAGGTCAGCAGTTTAAACTACCAGATGAGACTTCTGCTCCCCTAAATATTTACAGCCTCGGAAACCCTATACAGGGTCACTATAAATCGGAACCACTCCACCGCACACCACCAAGTAACTAAATTAACACTGTGCTGTGGTTTGTTCATTTTCCCCCCTGCCAACAGGTACTATTAAATTTTAAGTAATGAGTGTTGTTGTTAAGTGCCATCGAGCCGGTTACAACCCATAGTGACCCTGTATAGGGTTTCCAAGGAGTGGCTGGTGAGTTTGAACCGTTTACCTTGCAGTTCAAACCAACTTTGTGATCTAATGCTATTTTCCCACATCGGCAAACCATGACTCCCAAGTACTAGATGTTGTTGTTGTTAAGTGCCGTTGTGTTGGTTCTGACCCATAGCTTCCCTGTATGGGGTTTCCGAAGAGTAGCCGGTGAGTTTGAACCACCAACCTTGCATTTTAAACTGCCCTTACAGTCCAGTGCATTAGCCCACAGTATCATAGTGGTTAATGACCCACATGAATCCTTACCCAGGGATGAACAGAAAGAATAAAACAGGAACCCTATGAAAAGTACAGTTAAAATTTGTGAGGATAAATTTTTCCTGCTGCGGCCTACATTCTTTTGAATAGGATACTAATTAAAATATATTGTATTATGATCCTCAGAATCCTAGAATACCCATATCTTGCTATATAAAATAGACTGCCTTTCACGTTTAAAAGACTGAACACAGGAATCCTTCCACCTAGCCAAATTTGACCTTCAAATCATTTGAAAGAGATTTTTTCTTCCTTGTGAATCTGTCTCCTCCTGTGTTAAACAATGAGAAGAGAAAATATCTTGGTGTAGAATTTTAGAACCTGCTTCTTGTCTTTAGAATTCTTCCTTGATCCTTTTATTTTTTAAAAATTTAATTTACTGTAATCAAACAGGTGGGGAAGGTTAGCAAAAGTAAGCAGGTCAATTGAAAATAATCTCATTTTCGAAAACCTGCCAATAGCCTAATTCAGTTTAGTTTATGGTTACATGTGGCCCAAGGGCGAAAGTTTCTTCAGTAGAACCCTATGCAATGCCTGGAAGCTGTCTGTGTTTTGTAGCCCTAATTTCCTTTTAAAAAATGACAGAAAGAACAACATGTCCTTTTTCCAGTGGGCTGTATATAAGGATGAGACTGTTATCCATTTAAAGGACTCTGTATTCCATATGCTATGGGAAAAAAAAACAAGATTAAAATTGAGCTACAGCTCAGCTTATTAAAGAAAGAATGTATTTCTTTATCTGGAAATGGAAAGCTTTATCTTAATATTATTTAAGTGTGCTGAACATTTACACAGTATTATTTAATAATTTGTTTTATTTCTGTTGTTGAGAAACTATACAGGAAAACATATAGCAATTTTTTCCTACAAATTTACACTGTTGTTGTTAAGTGCCATTGAGTCGCTTCCTACTCATAGTGATCCTGCATAAGGTTTTCGAGGAATTTTAAATCTTAATGGAAGCAGAAGAACTCATCTTTCTCCTGTAGAGTGGCTGGCAGGCTCCAGCCACAGATCTTATGGTTCGCAGTCCAGTGCTTAACATATGAAGTCACTGCACTCCCAAATTTACATAGTAATGTAATATTTGAAATTCATCTTGGTGGGGTTTTTTTTGGCTTTTTTTTTTTTTTTAGGTTCTAGGTATATTGGCTCTATCCCTAGATAGTTTAACTGTTCTGGGGTACATCCTAGGTAGGTTCTTTCTAAAAGATTTTTTCTGATTCTAATGAAAAATACCTACTGAGCTCTACTGAACACAAAGGACTGACATGCAAGACAGGGAAATTGTTTTGTTCCAGGGAGCAAAATCAGGGGAGTGGTGGCTACCTGTTTTAGAAAACTGGGCTTTGGAACCAGTGGTAGGAAGAAGCATTGCAAAGTTCCCTGCAACTAAAAAAGGAAAGAGAGGTGTCTCTTGTGTTGGTATGCACTGCTCAAATAGAGGTCAGACTACGTGTGATCAAGATGCTCAGAACAAAGTTGAATGGAATGATTCGTATAACCCTACCTATTGACTTGTGAACAGAAGAGTAATATGAATTTAACACCCTGGAAGTAGTTGTTCTAGTGATTGTATTTGTTTTTTAATGTTTTATGTATTTTGTTGTTGTTGAAAATAGTCATACAAATCATACACTACTAATTCCACAGTTTCTACAGGTAGAATTAAAATCAGTGATACTGATTACATTCTGCAGGTGTGCAACCATTCTCATCCTGCTCTTCTGCGCTACTCTTCCCCCATTCATATAAACGGTTCCCCCAAGGCCTCCATCTCATCTTTCAAGTTGCTGTTTGTCAGTTTGATCCTTAGATATAATTCATAATGTTGGATTTTTGTGGTGGTGTTTTTTTTTTTATTGTTTTGTTTTTATAAACCCCAGGATTTAGCAATATTGATTTAACATTGCTAATCTAGATGGAATGTGTAAGAACAGTTTCAGTGTAAAATAATTTATTTCAGTGAAGAAAACTGTTGATACCAACTAGCCAAGCAAAACTGATAGGAAAACAAAACACAAGGAAAATTCCCAATACTTTGCAAGTGATTAAGTCCCTAAAAGAAAATCGCTGAATGATCAATCTGTAAGCAGACAGGGAGAATCAAGAAAACTGAGTATCCTGAGGACAGAGATTCATTTCTGTGTTCATCAGGACAATATTAATACTAGAGTAGGCGAACATGAATGTGTTACTAAAAAAAAAAAAAAAAAAAAATGGTGCATGTTTACCCAGGAGCCAATTTATGGTCATAAACAGGGAGACTGCTTTATTGCAGGAAATTAATTTTGCTGTTTCTTACATTAGACCTTATATTACTTATACTGCTAAAACAATATATTGAAGGCTGACTGAAATATTGAACCTTGATTTTTAAAAAAGTTAGTTTTGTTGCTTTGTAGCTGTTTTGTTTGTTTGTTTGTTTGTTTTTAGAATGACCTTATTAGAATAGTAATAGTTTATATGTCTCAACTGAAAAGAAACAAAGGAAACATCTGGTCTTAAGAATTTTAACTGCAAAATTTTAGATGCCAGGGAAACAAAATGTGCTCTCACATTAGAAGGAGTAATAGTATTACACCAGAGTAAGTCAAAAAGTATTGCTACTGGAGTTCAGTCTAAACAAAACCTATTTAAACATGTGTCTGCCATCAGTGGATGGCTACAGACAAAAGTTTTCTCAGTAATACACTTGTATTGGTCTAGTTAGGGCACTTTCAAAAAAAGGTCCAATCAAAAACAACAGCTTTCAAGGAAATCAGTCTATGGGGCCAGCTCAGTTTAAGGCAGGGAGGTCAGCTCATAAGCGTCTGGTGATTGTTTTTCGAGTTCTAATGGGGTCATCTTGGTCAATTTTCTCAAAAACAGGATAAACATAGGGCATTATTGTGAAGACATTTTAAGGAAACTGAAAACTACGTTGGTAAGAAAAAAAGTCCGAAGTTTTTCCTATCACAGTACACCTGCTTAATGAAAATTTTGTTGGAAAACCTTACTCCATCCACCCTACAGCCCCTTCATACTCACTCTATTTTGTTCCCCAAACTCAAACAGCAATTAAAGGGAACTCTGTTTGAACCATGATGATCCAAAACTGCTGTTTCCAGGGCATGTAAATTGAAGAGCACAGAATTGGCGTGGCACTGTACAATAAACACTGGACTGTAACCACAAGGTTGGCGGTTCAAACCCACCAGCTACTTCTCAGAAATCCTATACAGGATTGCTATTAGTCAGAACCAACTTGACAACACTTAACAACAACAACAACAACATTTAGAAAAATGCAAACACCGCCTTCAGAAGTGTATAGAGGCATATGGAAGATATGTTGAGACACAGTCACTTCACATTTTGGCATTTTTGTTTAAAAAAACGTTCCCATGATTTAAAATAACTGTTTGTTTTTGTTTTTTTTTGCTTGCCTTAATATTAAATGGGAATCCTGGTTTGGCACTGTAGCATAATCACTGGACTGCTAACCTCAAGGTCAGAGGTTCAAACCCACTAGCCACTCTTTGGAAACTCGATACAGGCTCACTTATGAGTAGGACCCTACTTCATGGTACTTAACAACAACAATAACAATATTAAATGAGAGTCCTGGTGTGGTGTTGTAGGATAAGCACTGGTCTACTAATCCCAAGGTTGGCAGTTCAAACCTATCAGCTGCTCATGGAAACCCTGTACATGGTTGTTATAAGCTAAAACTGACGGATGGCACTTAACAACAACAATCTTCAATGAACAGGAAAAAGCAGTCTAATGAGTTAATCAGTATCCACAGCCAGCACTTCAGGTAAACACAAAGACTTTCTCCCTCTTTATATATGGATTGCACTCCTCCTGCAGCTCCCAAACCAACATCTCTGCTAAAAAGCAAACAGCCTTTTATGACTATGAAAATTATGAGTATGCTTTTGTGAAAATTAAGGGGGACAATACAAATGAGAAAACAAAGTACCTCTCACTAACTAATAACCACTGTTTGTGTTTCCCTTCCGTTTGTTTTCACGTGTGCAGGTATTTAGTGAAGAGACCTGGTGAGGCTTTAAGTTAGGTGTTGGATGCTAACCATAATGTCAGTCACTCAGGAGGGAGAACAAGGGGGCTCTCTGCTCCCCTGAAGATCTATAGGCATATACAAGTTTTGGGGTTTTAAAAAAATATTTTATTGTGAATTATGTGATAGTTTACATGGAAGAACATTAGTTTTACATTCATCCTATCGTATATTGTTTCATTGCCATGGTTACAATCCCCTCTATGTATCATCAACCAACCAAAGGGAATACACTATAAGCCTGCCCCCCCCAGTCGTCAGCACACAGTCCCTCTCCCTCTCTGGGTCTAAAGTCCCCAGCCGCTTCATCTCTGGTGTCACTGCTTCTCTGGGTAGGGTCCCGCTCTCCGCTCTTCTCCCTTCATGGTCCCAGGGACCTCCACTCCTAGGCTGAAAAGTTAATCAGTCCCCTCCTTGCTATAAAATGTCTACCTTTACATTTGCTCCCCTCACAAGCAGTCCTGATAACAATCACTCACTATTGTATCACAAGAGACCCATCTGTGTTTCCTTTCATCAGCTCCCCCTACACAGATTGGATAGTACTCAGTGGAGATTCTACCTTCCTCCAGGCCCTCTTGAGCTAGGTTCCCTCTTGAAAGCTTGTAAACCAGTCACTTCTTGCCTCTGTAGCACCCCAGTCCTAGTTGCTCATCCCTGTCGATTCCATATACAAGTTTTTTAAAAGCGTGAATCAACTTGATGACAGTGGATTTTAAGGTTAACATATATTTAGTGATATAACACGCATGTATACACATACATCCTTTTATCTTTTTACTCTTGTGACTGTATCTCTTGTATTCCTGGGAAAGTATGAAACTAGTGAGAGAACAGGAAAATATCCACCTAAGTTGTAGGTAACATTTTAAACTTATTTATGGAAAAGCACATTTTTTATGAACTGGTGTTGCTGTTAAGTGCCTTCGAGTCTACTCTGATTTAGAGTGAACCTGTATAGGGTTTCCGAAGAGCAGCTGGTCAGCTTGAACCACTGAACTTGCGATTCAAACTGACTTTGCAGTCCAGTGCATTAATCCTCAGAGCCACACCAGGAGTCCCTTTCATAAAGTTTAAAGCCTTGGAAACTCTTGAGGGCAGTTCTACTCAGTCCTACATGGACTGTGAGAGTTGAAGTTGGCAGTATGGTTGTAGGTTGGTTTGATGTATGCACACAAGAGGGCTTCAGAAAGTTCATGGAAAAATGGAATGAAAAGATAGTGGAATTTTTCCACAAACTTTTTTTACATCCCATATATATATATATATTGTTGTTGCTAAGTGCCATTGAGTCTGTTTCAACCCGTAGCGACCCTATGCAGGGTTTCCAAGGAGCAGCTGGTGAGCTTGAACCGCCAACCTCGTGGTTCAAACTGATATTGCAGTCGAGCACATTAGCCGACAGCACAACACCAGGACTCCTCCCTCATATGTATATATGTATGAATACACACGTATACGTATATACAAGGCTTGGTAGAATGTTTATGTATATACATGGTAGAATGTTTATGTATATGTATACACAAGGCATGGTAGAATGTTTATAAATACTTGAGTATAATGGGTCCAGATCGACTCGACGGCAATACCGTCGAGTCCATCCAGACCCATAGTGACCCTGTATAGTGTTTCCGAGGAGCGGCTGGTGAGCTTGAACTGCCAACCTTGCAGTTCCAAAGGCTTTGCAGTCTGGCGCATTAACCCACCGAGCCACACCAGGATATGTGTTTATATACACACATACATACAAAACAATTTAGCATGTTTCATTTATAACATTAAAGTTTGCTAATTCTGTTAGTGATTTTTGGACTATGAGCCACAAGTTCTGCAGTTTGAGCCCAACAGCTGCTCCACAGGAGAAAGAGGAAGTTTTCTGTTCCCCAAAACCCTATACAGAGCTGCCTTGTTGGTTCTTAACAACAGCATTAGTAATTTGGAGTCCTTGTGGTTCAAACCAACCTTGCAGTCCTAACCCTGGCCGTTCCTTTTTTGGTGAGTTTCCTTTTTTTGACAGACATTGCCTGAGTACCTTCTGTGTGCCAGGCCAAGCTCCTGATTGTAGGAGTTCTGTGTTGGAGGCATAAGAGTTCCTGGAGACCACAGAAAAGTTTCCCAGAGAGTCTAAGGAGCTGGGAGTTTGTGACAAGGATTTATCTAGGGAGGAGAGAAAGAACCTTCAAGGGGGAAGCAAAGGGACACTCTTGTTGTTAAGTGTGATCGAGTCCGATCCAACTCATAGCAACCCTGTATAGGATTTCTGAGAAGCAGCTGGTGTGCTTGAACGGCCAACTCAAACCAACTTTGCATTCCTGCGCATTAACCCAGAGTGCCACACCAGGACTCCACAGTCATCAAACCTGCAGTCACAAGCTCCCAGGTCATTAAGAAACCTGGCTTATCCCCACAAAAGTGGATCTGAAATTAGAAAGAACCACACAGATAGGTGTGTGCTCTGACTCTTTAACATAGCCCCAAGGACTGAAACCTAAACTTTGTAGTGTAAAGATATGCTAAATAGCTGTTTGTTTGTAGTCAAAAACCTCTGACCTAAATGAATCTGAGATTTGTCTTGCTAGAAAAGCCATTTGAAAGGATCATTAAATCCATTTCATGGAGAAATGAACACAGGCCTGGGAGCAAGATGAGAACTGTTTTATCACAGCTGACTGCATCAATTAGGTATCTTGGAAGAAATAGATTTGGGAAGTTTATCTCTGCCCAGTGGGGGAAAGATCCATTTACTGATATGTCTTAGTGCTTTTATATAGATAATACATGTGAAGAAAATAAAACCTGCAAAGTCAGATAGCAGCTGTTTTTGACTCAAGTCAAAGACATCTTTCAACCTTGCCTACTCTCCGCTCTGGAAGCCGGTTACAAATCTTTATAGGGACTTAGAGAAAGGAGCTCTGGTAGTATAGTGGTTATGAATCAGGCTGCGAACCGCAAAGTCAGTAGTTCAAAACTACCAGCTGTTCCGTGGGAGAAAGATGAGGCTTTCTGCTCCGGTAAAGATTTACAGCCTCGGAAACCCTATACAGGGTCTCTATGAGTCGGAACCAACTCCACAGCACACAACCAAGCCAAGCCAAGAGAAAGGTAGGAAGAACCACCATTTCAGTTAGCAAATCAACGCTTAACCTTATGTTAAAAACACTATTTATTGCTGTTGTTTAATTCTAACTCGTAGCAACCCTCAACCCCCTAGAACTGCTTCATAGAGTTTTGGAAACATCTTTACGGAAGCATTTTGCCTCATCTTTCTTCGGTGCATTTGAATTGCTACATTTTGGTTAGCAGCACAATGCTGGTGCCTACTAAACAGAAATAAAAATATACTGAAGAAAAGAAAATCAAAAAAAAAAGGCTTTGAGAATCTATTTCCTTCATTTGGTCATAGATAAGCTTAGACCCCAAATGGCATCTTGGACAACATCACATGACTAGCTTTAGTTTTATTCAGTTTGGTTCTATGGCCCTGATTCTCAAGAAAGGCATGTCATAAACTCAAGAAATTAAATTCTTCATGGGTTTATGTGGAACTGAGAAAATACATTCTCATGATCCACAGGGGTGCTGTTTCCACAATAGCTGAGAATTGCTGTACATTTTAAAATCTTTTTCTGAGAACTGCAATAATTAAAGTCATAAGAAATTCAGGCGAGCAGGTGGCATCAGAGAGGTTCAGCAAGTGACAACACTTATTTCTGAGCAAGGAGTAAAACAACAGGGGACACAGGGGCAGACATTAGAGATTCAATCAAATAAACAGCTGGTGTTAAAAAATTATGTTTGTAGGAAACCAGATTCTACTTTAGAAATTGGTATTCTGGAGCAGGTACTCTGTATGTGGTTGTGTGCCTGGCTTGATGATGACCACTGCTGAACAGGGCTTAAGGTATAGAGTATGAGTGTAGACTGAAACACAACTCATCCAAAGAATACCATTCTGGATGATCCCTGGAAACTGTGCATATGTTACCTTACTTGGTAAGAAGGACGTTGAGGTTGTGATTGTTGTTGTTAAGTGCTGTCCAGTCAGTTCCAACTCATAGCAGCCCTATTCTCAGAATGAAACACTGCCCAGCCCTGCAAAATCCATTATATTGTTACCTGTAAAATTGAGCTCATTGTTGCTGCACTGTCAATCCATCTTATTGATTCTCTGTTTTGCCATGACATCCTTTTCCAGGGGCTGGTCCGTCTTTGTTAACATGTTCAAAATATGAGAAAAGACATCTAGCCATCCTGACCTCTAAGGAACATTCTGGCTGCACTTCTTCCAAGACAGATTTGTTTGTTCTTCTAGCAGTCCATGGTACTTTCAATATTCTTCTCCATCATCATAATTCAAATGCACCATTTTTCTGCATTCTTACTTATTCATTGTCCAACTTGCTTGTATATAAGGAACATGAAAATATCGTGGCTTTGGTCAGATGCACCTTAGTCCTCAAAATGCTATCTTTGCTATTGAACATGTTACAGAGGTCTCTTGGAGCAGATTTGCCTAGTGCAAGATATCTTTTAATTTTTTGACTGCTGCTTTTATGAGTGTTGATTGTGTATCCAGCAAAATGAAGTCTTTGGCAACTTCAGTCTTTACTTCATCTATTATGGTGTTATTTACTGGTCCAGTTGTGAGGATTTTTGTTGTTGTTGTTTTACCTTGAGGTATAATCCATACTGAAGGTTGTAGTCTGATCTTCATCAGCATTTTAAGTCCTCTTTGTTTTCAGAAAGCAAGGGTGTGTCATCTGTATAACACACTGTATATATATATATTCACACACACACACATACATATATACATATTTGGTTAATGATTCTTCCTACAATCCTGATGCCTGGTTCTTCATCATATAATCCAGTTACTCAAAGATTTTAAACCATTCAGTAACCCTTGTTCTATTCAAAGTGTTAGCTCTTGGTCTATGTACAGGTCCTTCATGAGCATACTTAAAAGTGTTTTGGAATACTCAATATTCATCATGTTATCCATAGTTTGTCATGATCGATACAATTGAAAACATTTGCACAGTAAATAAAGTACAAGTAAACAACTTCTGATATTTTCTCCTTTCAGCCCAGAGCCATCTGACATCAGCAATGATATCCCTAGGCCCTTGTCTTCTTCTCAGTCCAGCTCAAATTTCTAGCAGTTCCCTGGCGATGTATTGTTGCAACTGATTTAATATTATATTCAACAAAATTTTACGTCAATATGCTGTGATTGGCATTGCTTGATGATTTTGCATTCTGCTCTCTTTGGAATGGGTACAAACATGGATCTCTTCCAATTGGTTGGCCAAATAGCTGTCTTCCAAATTTCTTGGCATAGATGAGTGAGCACCTCCAGTTATGCATCAGTTTGTTGAAATATTTCAATTTGTATTCCATCAATTGCTGGAGTCCTGTTTTTCACCAATGCCTTCCATGTAGCTTGGACTTCTTCCTTCAGGACCATCCATTCTTGACCATATGCTACCTATTGAAATGGTTGATCATCAACCAATTCTTGATGGCACAGTGAATCTGTGTATTCCTTCCATCTTCTTTTGATTCTTTCTGCAGCATTCAGTATCTTATCCATAAAATCCTTCAATACTTCAAGCTCAGACTTGGATTTTTTCTTCAATTCTTTAGCTTGAGAAATGCTGAGTGGGCTTTTCTGTTTAGATTTTTTTAGCATCAGGTCTTTGCAAGTTTCATTATACTTTGTCTTCATAAGCTGGCCTTTGCCATTTTCTATTTGACTCTTTCACTTCTTCCAATCATTTTAGTTTCTCTATGCTGGGGAGCCAGTTTCAGAGTCTTTTCTTTTTTCCTATCATTTTAATGACCTTTTTGCTTTGTATCATGCTTTTGATGT
>NW_006408547.1:3667789-3669439 GCF_000296735.1 Chrysochloris asiatica | reverse complement strand
ATTAATTGCTGCCATTTTGGTTTGTTTTGTTGTTGTTGTTTTGTTTTTGTGGTGTTGCTGCTTTCTTTATTCTGTGTGTCTTTGTTGAGGTCATGCTTTTTGTGTTCTTTCTTGTGAGTTTCCTCCTAGTTTTAATGTTTCCATGTTCTCCTTGGGTTTTCATTATCTTGGTATTTTGTGAAGTGTTCATCTTATTAACTTATTAACTTTTCCCCCCATTTAGTGTAGCCTATTTTATTCTGTAATCTACCGACCTTCTCGACATATGAATCTCTATTTCTATGTGTTTACCTTCTTTTACACTGTAATTATTTTGATATTGAACTGACCTCTAGGTAAATCTCTGGTTGTTGTCTGTTCTTGTTGGTTCTCAGTCCACAGAACTCCCTTTAGGAAGTTTTGTAGCGTAGGGCTGGCTTTGGCAAAATCCCTTAGCTTCTGTTTATCCTGGAATGTTTTGATTCCACCATCATCTTTGATTGATTCCTTTGCTGGATAAAGGATTCTTGGTTGGCAATTTTTGTCTTTCAGGGTTTTATAAATGTCTCCCCATTGCCTTCTTGCTTGCATGGTTTCTGCTGAGAGATCTGAGCTTAATCTGACTTGCTTGCCTTTGTATGTAACACTTCTGTTTTCCCTAGCTGCTTTCAGGAGTATCTCCTTATCTTTGATTTTAGAGAGCTTGATTATGATTTGTCTTGGTGATTTTCTTTTTGGGTCTATCCTTCCTGGGGTTTGTTGAGATTCTTGAATATTTATCTTTTCACTTTTCAGGATGTTAGGGAAATTTTCTTCCAGCAGTTCTTTAATTATTTCCTCTGTGGACTTGTGTGATTCTTCTTGTTCTGGAATGCCAATAATTCTTATATTTATTCCTCTTCATGTTGTCCAACATGAATCTTAGACCTTCTTCAGATTTTCTTATCCTTTTTTTTCTGTTTGGTCTTCTATCTTAGTGTTATTGAGGTATTTGTCTTCCAGATCACTGGTTCTGCCTTCCACATCTTCTATTTTACTCCTTTGCCCTTTCAGAGTATTGTCTATTTCTGATATTCTGCTGTTGATTGTTTGGACCTCTTTCTGTAGGTTTTGAATTGTTTCCAATGCTGTATCTATCTTATTTGATAGTTCCTGTAGCACTTTCCTGACTTCTTCCTTATTTTTCTCAACTCCATTGTAAAGTGTTTTGAAACATTTTATAATCATTTTTCTGAATTCCTTTTCAAGCATTTCCAAGGCCTGCCCTCCTTCCAGAATGGAGTCCATGTCTACCTCTAAGTCATTTTTCTCAGACATTTTATCTTTTTTCTGGACATGTGCTGATATGGTCATCTGCTTTTGCTTCTTGGACATGTTTAGTGCTTATCTCTAGTGTTAACACTTAGTTGAGTATGTGTTTTTTTTTGTTTTTTTTTAATGCTTTCTAATTGCTTCAAGGTAGATGTGATCAGGATGTAGTCTTCCCTTTTCACTCTTCTTATTGCTTAACGCACAGTAACTTTCACAGGTGTTGTCTGCCTCCCTCGTATGGGGCAGTTGGTATTGATTCTTGCCTGGGTTTTGGTGTTTTATAGAGTTTGATTTTAGCTTGACTATATGGCAGCAGAAGCTGTCTCTTCTTGGGTAATATAGGGAGATAAAGAGTCCCCC
>NW_006408547.1:3661118-3663340 GCF_000296735.1 Chrysochloris asiatica | reverse complement strand
ATATTTGAGGTCATATTTTGGTTCCTGTGGACTTGTTTTAATTTTTTCACTTCCAGCCAAAATTGCATATGAGCAATTGATAGTCTGTTCCACAGTCTGCCCCTGGCCTTCTTTTGGCTGATGATATTGAACTTCTTCACCATCTATTCACACAGAAATACTCAAATTGATCCCTGTGTATCCCATCTAGTGAGATCTGTATGTATCTCAATCTTTTTGTTGTTTAAAAAAGATATTTTCAATGAATAAGGTGGTCTTATAAAATCTATCATGTGCTCTCCAGTATTCATTCTATCATTAAAGACGTATTTTCCAAGTACTTATCCTTCTTCTTTGTTTCCAACTTTCACATTCCAATCAACATTAATTATCAATGCATCTTGATTACATGTTAGAGTAATTTCAGGCTGATTAATATTGGTAGAATTCTTCAGTTTCATCATTACTGGCTTTATTAGTTGGTGTATAAATGTGAATAATAATGGTATTAACTAGTCTTCCTTGTAAACGTATAGATAGTATCCTATCACAGACCGCATTGTACTTCAAGGTAGATTTTCAAATGTTCTTTCTGATGATGAATCTTATGCTGTCCTTGGTCAATTTGGTGGTCCTGGCATTGTGAACCATATGACTGTAGCATTCACAGTGGCCAATACCAGTACATTTCAACACATTAATGCCTAGAATATCAATATTTATGCATTCCATTTTATTTTGGCAACTTTCAATTTCATACTTTATACATTCCACATCCCAATTATTTGTGGATGTTTGCCACTGTTTCTTAAATTGTCCCCATCAACAAATGAAGTTCTTGAAAGCTTTGCTCAATTCACATCATTGTGGTTAACTTTAATTTGAGGAGATAGCTCTTCCCCAGTTGTATTTTGCAAACCTTCTAACCTGAGGGTTCTCATATTTCTGGCACTATGTCCATCAGTTTTCCACTGCTATTCATAATATTTTCATCTTCGGGTACTGTATCTAACAACATCCTACTGCTGTTTGTAAGGTGTTCAGTGGCTAAGCATTCAAAAGTGGTCTACCTCTTTTTCTTCCTAGTAAGGAAACTCAGCTGAAACTTGCTCACCATGGGTAACCCTGCTGGTATTTAAAATACTGGTGGCATAGCTTCCAGCATCATAGCAACACACAAGCTCCAAAGTGTGACAAAGTGACAGACAAGTGGTGGGGAGTTGTGATTAAGGATCTAGAAATGTGGAAATTATTCTGAGTTACCTGGTTGGGCCAATGTAATCACAAGGTCCTCATAAGTGGGAGATAGAGGGTCAAAGTCAGTAGAGAAGATGTGATGATATAAACAGGAAGTTGGAGTGATGTCAGGAAGGGACCTTAAGTCAAGAAGTGCAAATCATCTCCTAGAAGTTGAAAATGGCAAGGAAACACATTCTCCCCTCTGAAACTTCAGGGTAGAACAAACTTGCCAATATCTTACCATTAGCTATTAGTCTGATTTTAAACTTCAGACCTCCAGAACTGTAAGAGAATAAATTTGTTTTGCTTTAAATTTTTAAGTCTGTGGTAATTTGTTACAACAGCAATAGAAAATTAATGCAGGCTCAAAGTTAATAGATTCAGATAATTTAAAAATCTAGTTTTTTAGTGCTTACTTATGAAGTAGAGATTAGTCTCAGAAATACAATAGCAAATTAAAATCATAACATGTATAGTTTACATTGAAAATTATTTTCGTGTGCATCTTTTAAAGACTCATTAGCAGATGAGAGGCATATTAGTAGCTACTCTATAAAAAACCTACAGTTCATGGGTATTTATGTAGACTTCCCAAAATCCTACATTCTATTTTATAGACTGGACTCCTGGTGTGGCACTGTAGGATCAGCACTGGACTGTGAAATACAAGGTCTGCAGTTCAAACCTACCATAGTCTCCTCAGAAAACCTATACATAGTTGCTGTGAGTTGGAACAGACTTAAAATCACTTTACAACAATCATCAATTACTAACTTAGATTAAGAAAATATAGGTAAATACTCACAGTTATGAAATGAATATTGTGCAAAATTTAAATCCATTTTAACATAGAAGGCTGTAAACTATTGAGAATATTTTCCCCAAAATATTAGCCAGACTTAAAAAAAATATATTTGGTTTGTAAAAGTAAACCATCTGCTACTATCAATCTGGCATTACTTCTATAGGGAAGAACATTCACACATTTTTTCTTTTTTTTTTTT
>NW_006408547.1:3657426-3659893 GCF_000296735.1 Chrysochloris asiatica | reverse complement strand
TCATTATCAAAAAGAATAGTTCAAGATCTATCCTAAAGTAGAACACTATTAGTGATAGAATAAAATTGGTATGTCTATAATAATGATGAGGTAATATGATTATAACTAAAATTTATGCACAAATCACTAATGGCAAGATGAAGAAACTGAAGATTTTCACCAACTTCTGCTGTCTGAAATTGATCAAATATACAGTTAAGATACATTGATAATATACATTGATAATAAATGGTAATTGGAATGAGAAAGTTGGCAGCAAAGAAGAAGGATCAACAGTTGGAAAATAAAGCCTTGGTGATAGAAATAGCACCTGGAAATCTCATCAAGAATTTTGCAAGTAGAACAACTTATTCATTACTAGTATCTTTTTTCAACAACATAAATGATGATTATACACCTGGACCTCACTGGATTGAATAAACAAAAATCAAATCAGCAACATGAATGGGAGGATTTGATGGCGGAATTCAATATCGTTAGTCAGAATGAAACCTGGGGCTAACTGCTGAACAGACCATCAATTACTCATAAGCAAGTTCAAGTTGAGGAGAGTCCTTGCAAGTCAAAGTATGACCGTGAGTATGTTGTTGTTGTGTGCCATCGAGTCGGTTCCGACCCATAGTGACCCTGTACAGGGTTTCCGAGGGTGTAAATCTTTACGGGAGTAGAAAGCCTAATCTTTCTCCCGCGGAGCGGCTGGTAGTTTCGAACTGCTGACCTTAAGGTTCGCAGCCTGATTCGTAACCACTACGCTACCAGAGTATATCCTATGTGAATTTAGAGATTGGACCACTAATGACCAAAGACCAGACAAGTTATAGGATGGCATCAAGGGCATCATGCATGATAAAAGACATTAAAAAGAGAGAAAAGAAAGAAAAGACTACATTGGATGCCAGAAGAGACTCTTTAACTTACTCTTGAATATATATATAGTAACTAAAGTGTAAGGTGTAACACTGTAAGATAAACACTGGACTGTGAATGATGAAGTTGGCGGTTCAGACCCAACACCTGCTCCTCAGAAACCCTATGCAGGATCAGTATGCATTGGCGTCAACTCGATGGCACTTAACAAGAACAACAACAAAGTATAAGGAAAAAATGATGAACTTAAAAAGCTAAACATAAGATTTCAAAGGGTGGCTCGAGAAGACAAAGTAAAGTATTATAATGAAATGTTTAAAGACTAGATGTTAGAAATCCAAAAGAGAAGTATGTGTTCAACATTTCTCCAGGTGAAAGAACTAGAGAAAAAAATCCAAGATTTTGAAGTTCCTGTAGTAAAATAAAAGCCCAGATAGTTCAGTAAGTAGAACATCAGACTTTTAATCTGAAGGCCCAGGGTTCAAGTCCCTGTTCCGACAGAAGCTAAGGAGTCCTGGTGTGGCACTGTGGGTTAATGTGCTGGATTGCAAAATTGGTTTGATCTGCAAGGTCAGCAGTTGAAGCTCACCAGTTACTCCTTGGAAACCCTATATGGGGTCACTATGGGTTGGAATTGACTTGACGGCACTTAACAACAACTACATGGATAAAATATTAAGTAATGCAAAAAGAAGATGGAAGGAACACACAGAATTAATATGTCACAAAGAATTGGTTAACATTCAACCATTTCAGGAGGTTCATGCAATGATCAAGGAGTCCACTGAAGACTCTTGTGAGAACAAACTTCAGGTATTGATGGGCTACTAATTGAGATGTTTTCACAAACAGGTACAATTTGGAAAGAATTGACTTGTCATGCCAAGATATTTGTAAGACAGCTACCTGTCCAAACAACTGGAAAAGATCCATATATGTGCCCATTTCAAAGAAAGCAGATCCAACAGAATGTAGAAATCATTGAATAATATCATTAATAGGACACACAAGTAAAATTTTGCTGAAGATAATTCAAACATAGTTGCAGCAGTACATTGATAGGGAATGTATAGAAACTCAAGCTGGATTCAGAAGCACTTTGGGATGAGGTATTTTATTGCTAATACCAGGTGGATCTTGACTGAAAGAAGAGAATACCAGAAAGATGTTTACTGTATTTTATTGATTATGCAGATGCATTCAGTGGTGTGAATCATAGCAAGTTTTGGATGGCATTGAGAAGAATGGGAATTCAGAACACTTAGTTGTGCTCATGGGGAACCTGTCCATAGACCTTGATGCAGTCATTTGACCAGAACAAGGGTCGTGGTCTACTCCTTAAAATAAGGAGAGGTGCATGTCAGGCTTGTATTGTTTTACCATACTTCAACTGTATCAGAAAAGTTAGCAAGTAATCAGAGAAGCTGTACTATATGAAGTAGAACATGGAATCGGGATTAGAGAAAGGTTCATTAGCAACCTGAAGTAGGCAGATGACCCAACCTTGCTTACTGACAGTGAAGTACTTATATATAAAGATAAAAGAATAAAGTCTTCTTTCCCAATCTTAAGAGAATAAAACTTTTCACAACTGGACCAA
>NW_006408547.1:3623702-3656436 GCF_000296735.1 Chrysochloris asiatica | reverse complement strand
TTTTTTTTTTTTTTTTTAAGAAGCCCTGGTTGTAAAATGGCTGATAATGGAAAGGTTGGTGGTTCTATCCCAATAGTCACTTCCTAGGAGAAAGATGAAGCAGCTGCTTCAGTAACATTTACAGCCTCAGAAACCCGATGGGATAGTTCTACCTGATCCTACAGGGAGGCTATGAATTTAAATTTACTTTGTGGAACATTTTTTAATCTGTTTATATTTTTAGAAGAGTTTCAGATTTATAGAAAATTTGCATAGGAATTTCAGAATGTTACCACAGATTCTCCACCCCACTGTACACAGTTTCTTCTGTTATTAACATTTTGCATTTAGTGTGTTGTATTTGTTACAACTGATAAACAAATAGTTATTCATTATTACAAATATTAGCTAAACTTCATAGATGGCATTGGTCTTTTATTTGCCATCGAGTCAGTTCTGTCTCATAGTGACCCTGACTAGGTTTTCCAAGGAATAGCTTGGTGGGTTTGAACCTCCAACTTTGTGGTTAGCAGTCCAGTTCTGATCCTACATGGTCACACTGGGAGCTCATAGTTGACATAATGGTTCACAATTTGTGTTGTACAACCCCATGATTTTGACAAATGCATACTAAATACATGACAAATTAAAACAGTATCCTACAGAATAGTTTCACCACCTCCAAAATTTCTCATGCTCTACTTTTTTATCCTTTGTTGCTTGTAAGTTTCTGGCAACCACATATCTTCTCATCTCTATAGTTTTACCTTTGTCTTACAGTTGTAATCATACAGTGTGTGGGTCTTAGATTTTCTACTTTCACATCGCAATATGCACTTAAGATTCTGTAATTTATTTTTGTAGTTTAAGAATTCATCTTTTTATCACTGGATAATATTCCATGTGCCACAGTTTATTTAACCATTCACCTATTAAAGGAAATTTTGGTGGCTTTCGATTTTGGCAACTGCGATTAAAGATGTGGAAAACACTTGTGTGTAGGTTTATGTGGACACACTTTTTTGTCTCATTTGAGTATATCCCTGGCAAAATGATTGCTAAGTCACATGGTCAGACTATGTTCAGCTTTGTAAGAAACTGCCAGACTGGCTTTCAAAGTGGCTGCACCATTTTGTATTCCCAATTACAGTGGGTAAGTTTCTGCTGCTCCACATACTTGTCAACATTTTGTGTTGACAGTGTTTTTATCTATTCTGATAGGTGTATAAGTCCAGGTATGGCACTGTAGGATAAACACTGGCATGCTAACCAAAAGGTCTATAGTTCAAACCTACCAGATGCCCCTCAGAAACCTGATACAGGGTTGGTATGAGTCAGAACTGACTCTATGGCACTTAACAGCAACAATAGGTGTGTTGTACTATATCACAGTTGTTTTCATTTGCAATTCGTTGCTTTTGGTCTAGCTATGCATCTTCTTTAAGGAGCTCTGGTAGTGTAGTGGTTACAAATCGGGCTGTGATCCTCTAGGTCAGCAGTTCGAAACTACTAGTGATTCCGCGGGAGAAAGATGAAGCTTTCTGCTCCCATAAAGATTTACAGCCTTGGAAACCCTGTGCAGGGTTGCTATGAGTCGGAACCGACTCCATAGCACTTAACAACAACAACACGCATCTTCTTTAGTAAGATGGCGATAAGATCTCTTGTTTATTGTAAAAACTGGATTGTTTTCTTGACTACTTTGTATAACTTAGATATAAATTCTTTTATTATGGAATTATGGTTTGCAAATGTTTTATACCATGCTGTGACTTGTATTTTCATCTCCTTAGCAATGCATTTTTCAGAGCAGAAGTTTTTAAATTTATTAACATTTGCCTTCATAAATTTCCTTTCCTGAACTGTGCTTTTAAGAAACTGTTTGATTTTATCCTTAATTTAAAATGGGTTTAAATGTTTTAAAGTATTTTATTCACAAGGAAAACATGTGATAATATGGTCAGTGTGTTGTTGTTGTTTTTAAGTCCTGTTGAGTTGGATTAGACTCATAGCGACCCTGTATAGGGTTTACCAGAAGCGGCTGGTAAGTTTGAACTACCAACATTGTGGTTCAAACCAACCTATATAATCCAGTGCTTTATCCCACAGTGCCACACCAGGACTCCATGATCCATTTCAGGAACAGGAAATATTTGGGAACCATTTATTTCTACCAAGTTATCCCTCTAATTCAGAGTCATGAGGAAATAAATTAATTTTTAAAAGAAACATTTCAAAATCTGGATGCTTTGAAGCATTTAAAATCTTTTAACCAAAAGAACGGGAACTATCTCAGCAAATGAGACGTACAACAAGGTTTAGAAGGCATCAGAAGTTTACTACAGTCGTTTATAGATTTCTCCACTGGCATTGTGCCCTATTTCATTGGCTCTGAGTTGCACGTTCTTTTACATAAAACATTTCTGAAATTTGTAAGCTTCTTATAATACCATAGTTTGGTAGGCAGTTGCATTTCCTTTCTTTATAATGCTGCAATCAATGTTTTATTGGTGGTGGTGGCTATATGTCATGGAGTTGGTTCTGACTCATAGTGACCCTGTATAGGATTTCTGAGGCTGTAAATCTTAACAGGAGCAGAAAGCCTCATCTTTCTCCCATGGAACAGCTGGTGGTTTTGAACTGCTGACCTTGTGGTTTGCAGCCCAGTTCGTAACCACTATGCTACCAAAGCTTAGGGATGTTGACATGTGACTCTGACCATTGAAGAAGTGAAAGAAAAACTGAATGATTGTCACTTTGTGGAGACTAAGAAGTTGAATACATCTGTACAGTTAGTAATGACATCTATGTGCATAATACATTCTTTGAAGTTTTGCTGTGTGAAGTAAAAATTTTAAAAAGTTATGTACTTGTTTTTAGTAAACTGTGTAAAATCTTGTCTTTTTGAAACTCAAGCAGTTCGTGCTAAATAGTAATTTGGAATGTAATAAAAACTGAGAAGGCAAAAAAAGAAAAACTTCTTTAATAATGAAATCGATCATAGTAAGGCTGTTTCTTGTATATATGCACTTTCTTCACTTAGCACTTACTTACTTTTCTGTGTTGTTGTTTTTTTGTGTGTGTATGATCTAACAAATACTGTATCTGTTTTCCAATTCTATGGATTAGATGTAGTTATTTTGAAAATGGACATCTTGTCAATTGATGACTTGATCCCAAAGGAGAAAATGGTAGTGTTGAGGGGGTGGGGATTCACAAAGATAGTAATATTCTCCTCTTCAATTCAAAAGAATTAATTTGAAATCTTTCAGTAAGTCCTGAAATTGTTACTGCTAAAATATAGAGCCCAAACCAGCTGTTCCTCGGGAAAAAGATGTGGCTCTCTGTTCCTGTAAAGATTTACAGCCTCGGAAACCCTGTACAGGGTTGCTATCATTCGGAACTGACTCCACAGCACTTAACAACAACAACAAACTGCATGTCATGTTATGTTGAGACTAAGTTATCAAGCAAAGGCTAGAGTACTCCTTGTGGGGTTGAGATTTTGAGTAATTCAAATAAGAAACTGTGAGATATCTTGGTACTAAAAGAGATCCAGCATCATGGCATGGGGTAATTCATCCATGACAGACTGGTCTAAGTAAGACTGTATGCTCTTCTTATTTGGTATTAATAATCTATCTGTCTGTCTATATACCCAACTTCTTAATTCTTTCATTCATAACCCGGTATCTATTGAATAGCTATTTTGTATTGGACACTATTCTAAGCACTGGCTATTCGACAATAAACAAAGAAAACAAAATCTGTACCCTCATTGGTTTATATATTAAAGGGGAAAGGCAATCCAAACAAATAAGGAAAACATCTAACCCAAACCAAACAACAAAACCCACTGCCATCAATTCCAACTCCCTACCTCCCTACAGGAGTCCTGGTGTTGCTCTGTGTGTTAATGTACCAGACTATAAAGCCATTTGAACTGCAAGGTCGGCAGTTCAAGCTCACCAGTCGCTCAACAGCTCATAACAACAACAACAACAACCTCCCTACAGGACAGAGTAGAACTGCTTCATAGAGTCTCCAAAGCTGTAAATCTTTACAGAAGCTGACTGCCTTTCCTTTCTCTCACAGAGAGATTAGTGGATTTGAATTACTGACCTTTTAATAAGCAGCTGATTGTTAATTAGCACTGAATCACCATGTTTCTTAAGGAAAATCGACTTTTTAAAAGTTGTAAATGTTATGTAGAACAATAAAGCAGGAGAGGGAAATGGAGCAACTATGGTTGGATAGATTTGTAAGAGAAGACAAGAACTGAGAAGGTAATGTGTGAATGAAGACTGGAAGAGGTAAAAGAATCAGATGGAACTGAGAGTAGAAAGGTTCTGTTGCAGGAACCTATCAGCTGGTTTGAGAAACAAGGGGAATGAGTGAAGGAAGAGAAACAGATGATGTCTGAATGAAAGAACTGAGAATTTAGGTTACAAATTATATGAGGTCACTCTGAAGACTTTAGTTTTCTTTTGAGATGCAGGATTTTGTGTGAGATAATTCAGCTTGCTTCTTCAATATTTTAGCTACAGTGTTGAGAATAATAGGAGCAAGGGTGGATCTTAAATGACCAATTAGATTGCTTATAATAGTCCAGTCAAAAGATAATGATGGCTTAGAAAATGGAAATAACAGCGAAGGTAGTGAGAAGTGAACACATTCTAGATATGTTTTGAAGAAAGAGTGAATAGACTTTGTTGAAGAATTCTATAAGGGGCATTTTAGAAATAGAGGAGATTAATATAACAAAGTGTTTGGTCTGAGGCAAAGGAGAATGGAATTACTATTCCATTGATTGGGAAGATTATAAAAAGAACAGGTTTGGAAAAGGAGAAAAATAATTCAGTTTTAGACATGTTGAACATGAGATGTCTTTTAGATAGATATCTTTGTAGAACTTTAATCTAGCTCAGGTGTGGCACTATGGGTTAATGTGCTGGACTACAAAGTTGGTTTGAGATACAAGGTCGGGGGTTCAAGCTCACTAGCTGCTCCTAGGAAACCCTATACACAGTTACTATGAGTTGGAACCAACTCAAAGCCACTTAACAACAGCAACAAATCTAGCTCTATTAACAAATATAAGTCTTGGTATAGGCACTGAGGAAGCATTTAGAGTGAGCACTGGATTCAGCCTAGTGTGTTATGAAGATTGTGAGAAGTTTTCCCAGGGCTGTAAATTCGATGACAGACTACATCTACTTTTTCACTTAAAAACTTTGGCTTATCTTCTAACGTACATATTTTGTTCTTAATAAAAATTCCATTATTGAATAAATGAAGGGACTGAGTCAAGAGTTGCTGAATAAATAGCAATTCATTAAATGATTACAATGTTGTTCCAATTATAAGAAAATAAAACTGAGGCTTAGAGAGGTTGAATAAATTATTGAAGAACACATAGTGAAATTTCTGTTTGACTTACTCCAATTGCAGTTTTATCTACTATTTTATATTATAAGGATGCAATGGGGAATAGAGAATCAAAAATTTCCTAGCACAGTAAATAGTATAATCAGAGTAAAAGGAACAGTGGGAGCATGTTTTCAGGAGTTGCACAGCACAGCCATGGTGGTGGTGGTGATGGTGGTGGTTATGTGCCATGGAGTCGGTTCCAACTCATAGCGACTCTGTATAGGATTTCCAAGTCTGTAAATCTTGACAGGAGCAGAAAGCCTCGTCTTTTTCCCATGGAACTGTTGGTAGTTTCAAACTGCTGACTATGAGATTAACGGCATGACTCGTAACCATTAGGCTACCAGAGCTCCTTGTGCAAGTTGAGCAGAGTAGTAGAATAATTGCTTCCTGATGAACTGATGTTTGTCTCATACTTAAAACTATTTTCTCATAAGCACCTGGAACAAGGAGCTCTGGTAGCATAGTGGTTACGAATTGGGCTGCTAACCTCACAGTCAGAAGTTCAAAACTACCAGCTGTTCCACTGGAGAAAGATGAGGCTTTCTGCTCCCCGTAAAGATTTACGGCCTCGGAAACCCTGTGCAGGGTCACTATGAGTCGGAACATACTCCATGGTACTTAACAACAACAACAACAACCCGGAACAATCTCTGTGAAGTAGGGAGATATTTTTATTGTCACTGTTGAATGGATGAGAAATAAGCTTAAATTCACAAATATAGTTAATTATGAACTGAAGCTCTAACTTAGACTTCTATTACAATAATGATATTTTTTAAAGTTTATGATCACTGTAAATTATGTGGCATATCCTTTTAAGAGGCGAGGAAATACACATGGAGATATATATATCTTTTTATATTAACAAGTATGGAAATTGGAAAGTGATTTATAATATAGACATTTGTAGTCTGGAAGAAGATGAAAACAATACTTAGGAGGTACAGACATCTTAAGCGATTCCTGGGGTGGCATTGTAGGATGAACACAGGGTCTCAAGGTTGGTTTGAACCACAAGGTTTACAGTTCAATTTCACCATCTGCTCCTTACAAACCCTATATTGGGTGGTTATGAGTTGAAACCCACTCAATGGCACTTACCAACAAGTATCTTTAGAATCCTGGTGTGGCGCTATAGGATAACCACTGGATCGCAGTGTGGATTTGAACCACAAAATCAGGTGCTCAGACTCACCAACTTATCCTTGGAAGTTATACAGGTTATAAGTCAGAATCAACTCTTTGGCACTTAATAACAACAACAGGATCTTTGAATTAATTTACTAAATTTAACCTCAAAGAGTTCGTTAGAAAATTCTGTTATCTCAATTTTAGAGACAAAGAAATTGGTTGAGGCTAAACTAGAATAAAGCAATTTATTGGCAATCATACAGTTAGACGACAGTTCCACAATCCAGAAATGAACCAAGTTGTCTAAAATTAGAGGTCAGATTCCTAACATTTTGGTCAGGAGCTACACTACCTGAGCAATACTTCCATCTTTTGTTTCTATAATCTATCAAAGGTGACATTGACAGCTCAGAGGAGGTTCTCATAAGTGAGAAATTACTGTCTGAATTATAACAATGAATGGATTTGTTCACTGGCCCTGAAATTGTTTTCACCCTAGCTTTACACATGCTTTTATCACAGCTTAAGACAGCAGATGGCCCTCTTGCATTTTCTTTCCCTTACCTCTGTCTGTAAACAACTAAATTGCGTTTTTGAGAGGTAAGAGGGGGAAAAAAAAGCAAGGATTGCACTAAAAGACCCTGATTACCAGAATGCTGCCCCCACCCCTATGCTTCCTTAAAACAGGAAACCACATAGACTAGAAATGATTGCTCGAGGCTTGTGAAATTCACAGACTGAATAGACTCTGTGAGATTGAGTAGTTTGCTGTTCCAGGCTTTGCACCAGGGGTCAAAATGTATCAAGAAAGAAAAGCAGAGTATTTCTCGGTTATCAAAAACTGAAAGGCTTTGTGCTCCAGGTATGTTATTATTGTTAGTGGAAACTGTGAGGATTAATTTCCTTTCCACCTTGAGGGGAAAACAAAACCAAAAAAAAAAAATGTGGAAAACGGAAGGACCTTATCAGAAATCCTCACAGCTAACGCTTCTGACACTCAGAAGAACTTGCTTCGTTCCGCTTGGAGAGATACGGTTGGGACGGGAATCCTGTCCATGGTGCTGACACACAGCAGCGTCTGGCGGTTGCCTGGGGGATGGTGCTGGGGGTGGGGAATAAAGGGCGGGATCTTAAGGAGTCAAAAAACAAGCTCTCTAATTATGCAAGGAAACAAAGACTGCCTTGTAAGAACATACCTGAAAATCACTAAAGCAAGTAGCAAGTAACGGGATCTCACTCTTCAAATTTATATAGTTGTTTGTTATAAGGCTTAAACAGAAAACAGTATTAACAACCAACAAACTTTAAAAGCAAATTAGGTTATGTTGGTTAGGGGAATTGTACTAGATATAATACATTATTAGGTTTAAGATTTTTTCTTCTTTAAAAAAGCAGCTTTAAGTAAATCTGCCTTGATTTTAAAGTCATTTAAAAATTCCAATCTAGAATTTCTATTTACATATCTTGTCTTCATTCATGGAAAGCAGGAATGGTAGCTCTTATATTAAATCAGATTTATTTCTTTATAAATGTCATCTCCTCAATAGGCAGGGATATAGCAGCACAACACACACACAACAATTGGAAGAACAAAGATATGAAACAGAAATGAAGATAGAGAAAATAATTATTTGCTTTTTCCTCAGTTTAAATCATGAGTAATTAGGAATTTAAAATTTCTGGCAAAATACACTTCCATAGTTCTTTGAATAATTATGATATTTTGGAGCTGTAACACAGTAAAGTAGGGGAAATAAACATATGGAGCACCATACAGTATTAAATAAAGAGTTATGGTAGTGTAGTGGTTATGAATTGGGCTGCTAACCTCAAGGACCGCTGTTCAAAACTACCAGCTGCTCCATGGGAGAAAGATAAGGATTTCTGCTTCCATAAAGAATTACAGCCTGGGAAACCCTGTTCAGGGTTTCCATGAGTTGGAACCAACTCCACAGTACATAACAACAACAGTATTAAATATGTTATGCATACTGTGCATTGAACCCAAATCTACATTGACTTTAAAACAAATGGAGACTTGTTATTACACATGAAGTAAATTAGAACTCATAACAAACAGTTCAATAGTAACTGCTCACATGGAGAGATTGTGGATAAATTCTGTAGACTAAGGGTGTCTCAAACGCACTGCTGTGGAGTCAATTCCTACTCATAGTGACCCTGTATAGGGTTTCTCAGGCTGCAAATCTTTATGGGAGCAGAAATCCTCATCTTTCTCCCTCAGAGTGCTTGGTGGGTTTGAATCACTGACCTTGTGGTTAGTAGTCCAGTGCTTAATCCTACAATGCCACCAGGGCTCCTTCAGGTGTGTCTAACCTCCTGTTAATCAGTTCTTGGCTCCATTTCTCCCATTTGCCTGGTTGTGATTCTCTGTAGTAATTTACTGCTTGTTCTTGACACAAAGACAAAGTATGTGTTCATTCTGAAGTGCTCCTTGGGCTGCCAGCTAGGTGTGTGTGTGTTTCTTCTTCTTCCCAGCTCTATAGCAGTCACTGGAGAACTGATTTTTTTTTTTTTTTTAACATGTCTTGATTACCAAATGAGTTGTCATTTCTCTGTCCTTCACACTGGATTGTAAAAAGTCTTGGTCTTCCATTTATTATTATTTTTTCACATTCTGGTGTTAATAACAGAAGCCATGTAGAGGGAAGAGGCAAAACTAAGAAGCCACTAGGAGAACTGCCCAGGGCATGTCACTCTGGTGTATCCTAGAAACCAGGGCTCCATATTCATCCAAGCATGAATCCCTCAACTCCCCTTTGTTTTTTTTTTTTTTATAGGTGCCTTCCACTTCCCCACTCCCTCCTGAGCCTTTGCCATTATAATTCCATTTATCCACGACAGAGCCCTGTCAGGACATAGGGACTTAAGGAGGACAGGTACTGGCTGCTGTATTTGAATTTCAGACACAGTAGTCATTTCTTTATAGGAGGAATTAAAAGACTCAGGGACACAAAAAGATGAGAGTTTAAACTGAAGTGTCTCTTAGTCTGGTTTCTCTAATATTGTCACACACCACTTAATATTTTTATGATAACTTCCTCAGTATTCTCCAGCTGCTGTTTTGTAGCAGCTACCGTCGTTGTCGTCTGTCTTCTCCAACTGCTAGAGAAGAGTTGAAAGGTATTTTTTTTTCTTTTCTCCATGCCACCTTATTACATCTTCCCTCCTAGCCTCTTTCTCTCCTTTCTGTTCTGTGTCACCATTTCAAAATGGCAAGCTTACCATTCCAGACAGCAGTTGGAAGACTCCAGCAAGTTTGGGTGGACTAGGTGAAGACTGGAGGCGCCTCCCTCCTCAGGATACACTCTCCTCCCTTTCAGTCTGCTTCCCACCCCCTCGTCCTTCTCAGTTTGGGGGTGCTTCATGCTGTGAAGGGATTAGCTGGGAGCATGGAAGCTACCTCAAATCGTACCCGCTGCTGAGTTTCTGTGGACCAAGAGTCACATTAAGAACCAGAAGCCCAGTTAAGCTACAGAAGCGACCGAAATCAGTGAGTTTTCTCTACGAAAAGCGCACTGATAATCTTTCAGTTCCTTCTCCTTTGGTCCAGCCTCTTTACAACCACTTCCTCCCCTCTCCATCTTTCTTAGCGTTCTTATTTAAAAAAAAAAAAAAAAAAATCACTCTCATATACATTTAAAAATATATGTTTTTTGGAAAATAGACAGGAGGGAGATAAGGTGGGGGATGTAGTAGGCTAAGAACTGAACACTTTGATTAGACATCACCAGGGAGAAGATTGCTCTCTCCAGATGCTGATTTCCAAAGCACTTGACAATCACCAGCACAAGTCTAGAGCAGGCAGCGGCGGCGGAGGCTAAACCCGCCGGTGGGCAGCTAGAGCCCGGCACCAAGGCTTGCCCAGCGCTCTCCGGACGGACCAACGCACAGAGAACCTCCTCTCCACCTGGTGCCCAAGAAGACGGCGGCTGGCTCAGTCTCCCTCACAGAAGGCTGGCAGGACAAAAAGGCAGCACGAGTGGCGGTGGCGGTCCCCGAGAGGGCTCCAGCGGCGCGTGGTGACCGGCGGCGCCCGCAGCGGCCACCTTACTCACGGCTGCTGGCGCTGCCGGGAGGCGGCAGACAAGACCTCAGGTTCCTTGGGCTCGCCCGCTGCGCTCTGGGCGCATCTGCGCGCCTGTCCCTGCGCTCTGTGGAAAGAGCAATGGATCTTAGTCGGGATTGAATTCTTCCAGCCCTCTCTCCAACCTCTCAGTCCTTTTTCCTTCTGCCTCTCTCGGGCAACCTGCGGTCTACGCCGCCCCTTCCCTTCCCATTATCCCAGCTCGCGTTCCCTCTGCCACCTTCCCTTCCCGGACCTGATCCCTGGGCCACCATGGCCGCAGCTATCGCCAGCGGCTTGATCCGCCAGAAGCGGCAGGCACGAGAGCAGCATTGGGACCGGCCGTCTGCCAGCAGGAGGCGGAGCAGCCCCAGCAAGAACCGCGGGCTCTGCAATGGCAACCTGGTGGATATCTTCTCCAAAGTGCGCATCTTCGGCCTCAAAAAGCGCAGGTTGCGGCGCCAAGGTCTGTGCGGGTCACTGTTGGGAGGTGCGCCTCGGACCTCTCCTATATCCCTGTCTGGAGTATCCTTAGTCTCTACTCCCTCTCTTTCTCCCTCCATCCCTACCCCGGGTCTCTCTTCTGAGAGCTCCGAGCGCCTGCCACTGGGAGCTGGGAACCTACTCTCAGGCAACCTGTAGCCACCCCAAACTCAACCCTGACAGGAGCTAAGTTGTTGGCTGGCTCCTCTGTCTGCTTTTTGCTTTCTCTTGTGAGCTGGGTCCACTTTGGCTTCTCCTGAGAATGGAGGCTTAGACCAGGTTGCTGTCTGACCCTAGACCATTAGTAGAGGAGCTTTTGTTCCCCAAACACCTCAGGGTCGCCTTCCTTGTTCCCAGGCTGCTAGAAATGTTTCTTTGTGTGGCTCAACTTGGCCTCTCTGGTCTCTCAGAAATCTTGTCTCTTAGCAGGCACTAGTGTAAGGAGTGGAGCGGTGTGAACCAATTGAGATTTATCAGAATGCTGGTTAGCCGGCAGCATTGAGTGTTCTCTAGCCCCTCACTCAAATCTCCGGAGTGGAGCTGAGAAAGCCGGAGCAGTAAGCGTCTGAATTGGGGCTTGATGAAGTATAAATTCCTAATGTATGTCAGTTTAAATCAAAGGACTGACACATTCTGTGGAACAAAACCAGCAGACAATACATAAAAATGACTAGAATGGTCTTCCTACTACACATATTATTGGAAAAGCAATTAATGCCCAGTATGACCTTCTTTTTTTACTTTAAAAATGTCAAGATCTGAGAAAGCAACCCCCACAGTACATGGGGCTCAGGGAGGCTTTTGTTTCTCTCTAAGCTTGCTTTCTCATTTAGTTGTTAAATGTAGTTATTTAGAGAAGCTTGAAGGGTATTATGTGCAAGAAAGGGGATTGCTTGTTTTTCATAACCAAGTGGGTTTGGCAGGAAGCATCAAAGAATATATTTACATTTATAGAAGCATATGTTTGCCCAGCACATTATACTGTCGGTGCCCAGCTGTGTTTGTTTTAAATACCCCGTTGTTTCAAAGACAGAGAGAATCATATCTGTGTGTATCTATGTGAATGACTGTGTGTGTTCAGTGTACACATTTACAAAGCTGTGACCTAAAGACTGAATGCTCATTGTTTAAAAAGGTTAAAGTTAAATGTTGGTGAAAAAAAAAAATAAGGATAGTCACCCATTTTGCAATTAAGAAATTGGAGATGACTTGTTGTTGAAATCCAGTTTACTAGGCAAACATCTGGGGGGAAATTAGAATGGAAATGCAATAACAGATATAAATATAGTAAAAAGAACTTCTTGATGAAGGATTTAGGGGCAATGATACCAAATGAGTCTATGCGCTTTTAAGGAGGATGAATTGAAATTGTCCACGTTAGCTAAGAGACACCTTTGTGGTACATGGCCAGCTCAATTGTTTGAAGCACTTGTTCCACAGAGTAAAACATTATCATGGTTACAGAGTTTGTATCTCACCTTATTTCATCAGATTATCCTTTAGAATAAGGAACTCTGGTAGTATAGTGGTTATGAATCGGGCTGCTAACCTCAAGGTCGGCAGTTCCAAACTACCAGCGGTACCACGGGAGAAAGATGAGGCAGTCTTCTCCCATAAAGATTTACAGCCTTGGAAACCCTGTATAGGGTCACTGAGTCAGAACCGACTCCACAGTACTTAACAACAACAACATCCTTTATAATACAGCTTTCACCTGGTAGCACTTCACATTTACCATCTACTTAAATAGTTTCTCTTTTGTATAATGTGTCTTAATGTAAATGATGATGAACATTTTCCATATGTACTCTTCAAATACAAAGGAGCTTCAAAAACTGTGTGGAAGAATTCTGTTATCTTTCAAATCCATTTCCCACAAAAGTTTTGAAGCACGTTTATATAGTAACATCAATAAATTGCTTCATAAACATGTGTATTAAATGTTTAGTGTCACATTGGATGGCAAAAGAGGGTTTGCTCAACACAACGAATCTTCAGATGGGTGTATCCCGCCCTCGCAGATATAGAAAACTATCTGATTTCTCTAGTTATCTATTTCCCATTTTGAACCCTAACTGCTCTCTTGGCATTCATGAGTTCCAAATAATGCTCATAACTCAATGCTCTGAAGAAAAATATAGTTGAAGTGACTTTTGCTACCTCATTTTTTTTTTTTTTTGGTGGGAAATTTTATCAGAATTTTGCTATAATGTAATAAACTCTTTTGTGAGGGAAAATAGCAATAGTATATATTTCTCAGAAGGAGCCCTGGTGGTACTGTGGCTAAAGTCCTGGTCAGGCATTGTGGGTAAATGCACTGAGCTGCAAAGTTGGTTTGAACTGCAAGGTCAGTGGTTCAAGCTCACCAGCCACTTCTTGGAAACCCTATTCAGGGTCACTAAGAGTCAGAACTGACTCAACAGTACTTAACAGCAACAACAACAACAAAACCAATTACACATAGTGGAGCCACCTGAAAAGAACTCATTCAGTAATTTTACTCATAAAGGTCCCAACATTCATTTTGAGAACTTAGATCACATGACTACGTCACTGTTTATTGGTGGTAAGCAGTAGGAGGAATCTAGGCGCATTCATTTGAACAGTTTTATGATAGTTACTATTTTGTCATCCTGGGGAAAATCCTTTTGTCATACAGCAGTTCATGTGCTTATGAAATACGTGTTTCAATCTATGGTTTTCTAGTTCCTTGGAATCAGGTCTAATAGGAGCCCATTGTGTATGACCATGGACAACTAGTTAAGAGTGTTCTATCAGTGCCCAACATTAAACCGACAGACACTCCACATGTACTTGCTGAATGAATGAAAAATTCCATATTTCTCAGGACATGCATGCAGCAGTAGTAGAGTGTGAAGATCGGCTACCATTGACTGTTATTGTTGTTAAGTGCCATCGAGTTGATTTCAATCCATGGTGACCCTGTATAGGTTTTCCAAGGAGCAGCTGGTGAGCATGAACCACTGACCTTGCAGTTCAAACAACTTTATGGTCTGACGCATTATCCCACAGAGCCACACCAGGACTCCTCCCTACCATTGACTAAGGACTTAAAAATGCATTTACTTTAACAACTGCCTATGCACATGGAGTCTTGGTGTGGTGCTATGGGCTAATGTGCTGGATTACAAGGTAGGTTTCAACCGCAAAGTCAGCAATTCAAGTTCACCAGCCACTCCCCAGAAACCCTATAGAGGGTTGCTATGAGTTAGAATCCACTTGATAACAACAACAACAACAACAACATGCACATAACACCTTATTTCAGGGACTGTGCTATTGAGAACTTGTCACTCATTATAACCACTTTATGTAGTGGGTACAAGAGTATTATCCATCCATTCTAAAAGGAGACATTTTATTCACAGAAAGGTTGTATAAATTCCTAAGTTTATATAGTTTAGTGAATAGCAGTGCTAGGATTCAAATCCAGGTTTTCAGTCTAACTCCAGTGACCCTGATTTTAACAAATGCCAATGGTCTCTTGCCACATATTTTATATTCAGTCTCTTAGTTGAGATTCATCACTATTTAAGAATATAGAAAACAAGGCTTGGTGACTTAATGTATTCGCAAAGACAAGCTAGCACCATAGACAAGTCTGTGTACCCTAAATCTCCTATCCCTTTGCAACCTAATTTTACACTGTTTCGGTTGCTTTTGACATTGCAAACTCCTCATTTAATGGAAAGCATGCTACTTCAGGGCATGCACTAGATAGTCAACATGTAAACTTGTTGATTGGATGAATGTGCAAGTGTTTTCCCTGATGTAGAAACAGATGTGTGGGCATTTCGGGGGAGACTGTCAGAAAAATTCAGTGCTGTATTCTATTTACTTTCGTATGTAGCTTTGTTTCTCACAGGTGTCAGAACGTAGCACATTTTGGTGTTCTTTTCTTAATGACTTGCAACATCTACCTGAAATTCTGTAAAGAATTAATTTAGAGTGTTTTCATCAGTAGAAAATTAATGTTCATGCTGAATCCTTTATTTCATGAATTTGTCTGTACTATATATATATTCTAGACACTTCTTATTTCAAATAAGATGCCTTGATGGTTACCTTTCTTATAGGCCTCATTGTAGATGATGAACCAAATCAAATTGCAAAGGTAATGTTGTTGTTAAGTGCCGTGGAGTTGTTTCTGACTCACAGTGACCCTGTATAGGGGTCCCAGGAGCAGCTGGTGGGTTTGAATGCTGACCTTGTGGTTCATAGTCCAGTGCTGATACTACAGCAGAACACCAGGGTCATAAATGAATCATGGAAACCACACAGACTGTTAGAAATCTAGATACTATGCATGTTGTATTTGCTGCTTTTGAATTAACACATTGACTCATAGTACAGTGTGACTATGAGTTGGAAATGACTGGTTAGCATTTGACAACAACAACATTGTTAGTACTAATACCAGAAAAACAATGTAGTCTAGTTTAGTTCATTTGTCAATTTTATTATGTATTCTGTTGATATTGTACACAGATACATTTTTGACTCTAGATTTCCCTTACAAGTCTAGTTTTATGTTATTTGGGAATTTAACAATTGGATTGTATTATTTGACCCTTCTTTTGTTATTCATGTGGTGAAATGGACTGGTTAAGTCATTCATCTTCCTCCTTTGCACTCAACCTATACATTTGATTTTCTACCTCGCCACATGGATTGATTTTCTTTTAAGTTCACTGTCAGTAACCTCATACCTTCTCCTTCCATCTTTATTCAATCATGGCTTTATGTTCTAATAAGAAAACAATTTCTCATACTCCACAACTACTTTAATCAGTTGTAATATAATAAATTTATGTGATTTTTCTTTCCATAGTGTTTGTAATGCCCACCAAAATATTAGGTGGTGGTTGTTGTGAAGTATAATCAAGTTGGTTCCAATTCATAGTGGTCTTCTATATGGTTTCCAAGGAACAGTTGGTGAATTCGAACTACCAATCTTATGGTTAGCAGCCCATTGTCTATCCCATGGTGCCACACCAGGACTCCAAAGGATTGGGTAGTGGTGGTGATTATATGCTGTGGAATAGATTCTGACTCATAGTGACCCTGTATAGAGTTTCCCAGGCTGCAGATCTTTACAGGAGCAGAAAGCCTCATCTTTCTTCCACAAAAGATTTGGTGGGACCATGTAAATACAGTATTTGAGACTGTAACACAAGAATTGGTTGTTTTTGCCATTCCACTAGTTTTTTTTGTTTTTTTTTTTAATTTTTTAATGTTTTATTGTGAATTATATGATAGTTTACATGGGAGAACATTACTTTTGCATTCATTCTATTGTATAACATTTCATTGCCATGGTTACAATCCCCTCCATGCATCATCAGTGAACCAAAGCATATACCCTACAAGCCTGCCCCCTGGTCCTCAACACACAGCCCCTCTCCCTCTCTTGGTCTAAAGTCCCCAGCCACTGCATCTCTCCACATCATCATCTCTGCCTCCACCTCTGGCATCACTGCTTCTCTTAGTAGGGTCCCGTTCTCCGCTCTTTTCCCTTGATGGTCCTAGGGACCTTTTCTCCTAGACTGCAAAGTTAATCACTCTCGTCCTTCCTACAAAACGTCTACCTTTATTTTTACAACCCTCACAATTAGTCCCGATAACAATTATTCACTATTGCATCACAAGAAACTATCCGTGTTTCCTTTCATCAGCCCCACCTAGACAGACTGGATACTACTCAGTGGAGATTCTACCTTCCTCTGCACCCTCTGGATCTAGGTTCCCTCTTGAAAGCTTGTAAGCCAGTCACTTCTTGCCTTTTGAGTGGCCCCACTTTGGGTAGCCAATTTCCAAGTTGCCTATCCCTGTCTACTCTGTGTATGAAGGGGGTGGGAATGATCCTTGCTGTAAAGATTTATTCCTTCTTTTGAGCTACTGCATCCATAGGTGTAAGTCAAGCTCATCAAATTGTATCAGATTACTCTTTTTTTCCTCTTCTTTCTTCTTCTAGTTGAGCTCTGATCATCCAGTCACTGAAGTCAGGTCACATTCCAGTAGTTTTAAAGTGATTCATCTCAGAAGCAGGAACAGTAACCATCCAGAAAGAAGAGTTAGAATCAGAGTGCAGCTTGTGGACCCTGAGGTTACTTTGAAGGCAGGTGTAGTTGACAGAGGTGGCAGCAGAGACAGAGTGGTGGTCTTCCCAGACCATGGACCAAGTGAGGCTCAGTGTCTTTAGGCAAGGCCAAGGAGCTACGTAGCTAAGAGACTGTTGACTTACAACTGAGAAGAGGTACTTCTGACTTGAGAACTGCTATATCCGGAGTTATTTTGGATCCTGAATTGTACCTTGTTGTTTATTGTTGTTAGAAGCCTGTCAGTTGGTTCTAGCTCATAGCGAGCGACTCTAGGTACAACAGAACAAAACACTGCACGTTCCTGAGCTATTCTCATAAGTTTGCTTATGTTTGAGCCCATTATTGCTGCTGCTGTGTCAGGTCAGTCCATCTCTTGGAGGGTCTGTTTCATTTTCCCTGACACTCTACTTATTAGAGCATGATATCCTTCTCTAGGGACTGGCCCCTCCTGATAACATGTCCAAAGTACAAGAGAGGAAGTTTCGTCATTCTGGCTTCTAAGGAGCATTCTGGCTGTAATTCTTCCAACAGATATGTTTGTTTTTCTGGCAATCCTTGGTACTTTCAATATTCTTTGCCAACATCATAATTCAAATGCATTGATTCTTAGAAATTCTACAGGGCAATTTTACTCATAGTGTTACTATGAGTCCAAATTGGCTAGATGGCAGCAGGTCTGATTTTTGTGGTTTTTTTCATCCTTAAATATGTTAAGGCCTTTAAATATTTGTTCATGATTTTTTATCCTCCCTACCATTTGGCCAAGCTACATTTGTTTAACTCTATTCATCTTTCTACATAAGTAAATGCCACCAGTTCCTTAATCATTTTTGTGGCTTCAACTGCTCAATAATGACATCACCCTTATCTAGCAATGATGTGAGTTTTAGTTTCAGGAAGAGAACTTCATGTGAGGCCAAATTTGATGTAGAGTACATGGGAATGTGTGCCTCCCTTATCTCTGAGGGCTGGGGAGGGGCATGAAGATTTGACTTGAATGGAGGAAAGTGGAATTTGGATAAATTTATGGGCCCTGGTGTTGCACTGTAGGCTAATCACTGGACTGCTCATTTCAAGTTTCATGGTTCAAATCCACCAGCTGTTCTCAGAAACTCTACACAGGGCAACTATGAGTTAGAATCGACTCAATGGCACACAATAACAACATGCAAGGCAGAAGGAGCTCTGGGAGTGCAGTATTTAAGTGTTGGGCTGCTAACCTTAAAGTTGGTGGTTTGACCCCCTTCAGTTACTCCATGAAGAAAAGACCTGGTGATCTGCTCCCCTAAAAGTCCCAGCCAAGGACACCCTGTGCAGCACTTCTATTCTCTCCTAGAGTTGTTGTGAGTTGGAATTGACTCATAGCACACAACAACAACATGCAAGGAAAAAGTAGCCAGTTGGGTTTCATGCCTGAAAAGTGAGATGAAAGGATAAGTGGAGGGAGAATGACCTAAGATCGTGATTGCACCTCCCAGAATTAGAACCTTTATGTGCCATGTGTCTTATTGCTCCCAGCCTCAGCTAGTAGGTGGATTAGGGGAAGTAAAGGAATTTTTCCAAGGACTCATGCTTGGCAGATGTAGTGCTGGAACCTAGTTCTGACTGATACAGGGTATAACTTTTAAGCAAACTCAGTGGATAATAGAGTTCAACATCATATTCCAATATCTTTTTGGATTCATCCCAAGGGTGGGTAAAAATGTCAACCTCCTCAGACTCATGACTTACCTATGTTCACCCCTAATGTCTGAGGAGAATATGGGTGCTAACCAACACCACACACAGAAGGAATTTCTTAGGCTCTGTCATCATTTTCCATTTCTGTCCAGTGGGTGGAACACAAGGTCACAAAGCTGTACCGGATGTCAGTGTTCAGAGACTTTCATCCCATAATCACTTAAACTTTTCTTTTGGAGTCAACTATACCAGCAGTTCCATGGGAGAAAGATGATGCTTTCTGTTCCCGTAAAGACTTACAGCTTCGGAAACCCTATGCTGGGTTACTATGAGTCGGAACCAACTCCACGGCACACCACCACCACCAGAGAGTATGGCAATATTGAAATTTCCCAGCAAAATTTGGAATATGTCATGGTTGTTAAACTTTTGTTTTCTTCATTTCATGGCCTTTGCTTTTGGAAAACTATAAAAGTTGTTGCATTTTCAACTATATTGTGTTAAGCAAAGGCTTCCTGTCCCATGCTGCCACTACTGAACTGATGCAATTTTATCATTAGAAATGTCCCTGGTGCCCAACCATTCCCATAAATGTTATCATTTTACTTTCTGGGTAGTTTATTATTGTATATTCAGGTGAAACTGAGACCCATAGTGCACTACTGAGCATTTTTTACAACTCCTACACCAACAAATCAACTTCAACTCTAAATTTTTATATTACTATGGGTCTTTCTTTTGCTCCATGATAGTATGTTGTTGTTATGTGCCATGGAGTCAGTTCTGACTCATAGCAACCCTGTACATTGTTTCCATGGCTGTAAATCTTTACAGGAGCAGAAAGCCTCATCTTTTTCCCATGGAGCAGCTGGTAGTTTTGAACTGAAGACCCTGAAGTTAGCAGCCCGATTCGTAACCACTATGCTACCAGAGCTCCTTTCCGTGATAGTATTGTACATGTTATGTGCCATCGAGTCGGTTCCGACCCATAGAGACCCTGTATAGGGTTTCCGAGGGTGAAATCTTTACGGGAGTAGAAAGCCTCATCTTTCTCCAGCAGAGCAGCTGGTGATAGTATAGGAAGGGATTATTTCATCACATTTTTCCTGGATACATTAGTTTATGCATAAATACTCCTGTGTGTTCATGTTTAAAAACTGAAACAGCATTTGCACCATCCATCATGGCTTTATAGGATAAACACTGGACTGCTAGCCAGTTCCAATCTACCAGCCACTCCATGGAAACCCTATACGGAATTGACTCACTGGCACTTAGCAAAAACAACAAAAACTCAGTAATCCACCACACAACTGACTCAGAGACCCTCTGCCCCACTTTGCCACAAGCTAGCTGGCCAATTTTCAATGAGAAGGTTGGGCAAGACAACTTGGAAGACTGATTGGTTTCTTCTTTTTCTCATTTATGTAGTGCTTATTCCATTTGCTACAGGGTTTATAGTTTGCATTCAAACGTCATCCCTAGGTCTTGTGTAGAGTTTCCGAGGAGTGGTTGGTTGATTTGAACCACCAGTCTTATGGTAGCAGTCCAGTACTTATCCTCAGCACTACACCAGGACTCCCCATTAGATGGACTGGAAAAATAAACCTATTGGTTTATTCAAACAGGGTTGACAGCAACTGCAAGCTTTGCTTGGGAGGGAGATGTTGTTGATGTTGTTAAATGCCATTGAATCAATTCCAACAGATAGCGACCCTGTATAGGGTTTCTGAGGAGCAGTTGGTGGGCTTGAACTGCTGACCTATGTTTCACAGTGCAGGGCTGATCTTACAGCATCACACCTGGAAGGAGAAACACTAAATCAGTGAGATTCTCAATTTCAGTAAGTTGAATTGCTCAAACATGTGGGACTAAAATTATTGGATTTTTATTTTAAATGTTCCTTTTGAAAGGATGCGGGGCTAATACACTTCTGATTAGCAGTCAGTTCATGAAACTTCTGATTCTCAAGACCATGACAGGATTTGGAATAGGAAAAACATCGTTTGGCAAAAATCTTAGTAAATAGTAATTTTCCTTCTGTAAAAAATAATTATAAGTTAAGAGGATCTGTTTATGAATCCATGAAGTTAGTTATTCTATAGTTATTAGTGCTGTATCTAAGGTGGTCCCATTTAAAGAGTGCATTCCCTAGAGGTGGTTTCATTAATCATGCTGATTTAATGACCACCATATTAGGAGTCCTGGTGTGGCACTGCAGAATAAAGCACTTACCAGCAGCGTTGGTTTGAACCACAAGGTTGGCAGTTCAAGCTCACCAGATGCTCTTTGGAAACCCTATACAGGGTTGCTATGAGTCAGAATCAACTAGATGACACTTACCAATGACAATATATCAATATTGGCTGCAAGCATCTTGTTTTATAAGGAAAAATGTGCATGTACCATATATTGCATATCCAGATTTGTAATTTAAGTAGCAGCAATGAGATTGTATAATATAAAAGGAATTTTTGATACTTGTAGGTTGGGTTAATTTTTAACCCAATCCATTTCAAATACCTCTATCTGGGTACCATAAAGAAAACCTTTAATTGAAATAGTCAACATCAGAAAGTTAAAAATAGAGCAGAATAAAATAATAGAAAAAATAGTATAGAGAGGGTGAGAGAGACCTCTGAAATATGAATAGTGCAGTGATAAACCAAAATTCTTGAGCTTGTAGACCTTGGGAACTCATTTTGCACTCCTCTGACATAGTTACTGTGTTTGTGTCTAGCCATTAAATATTTGTTGCTTTGAGTAATATAAAGGTGTTGCTAATAGGACAAACTAATAGGACAAACAGCTCATTGATTCTCAGCCTTAAAGATATTTAAGAACGTGTAAGTATTGTCGTTGCTGTTGTTTTTATTACGTGTAGTCGATTTGGTTCTGACACAAAGGGATCCTGTATAAGGTTTCTGAGAAACAGCAGGTGGGTTTGAACTGCCTACCTTATGGTTCAACCTGACCTTGCAGTCCAGAGCATTCTCTATATGTATGGTTTTAAGTCTGCTGAATGAGTTGTGTTATGTTATAGTTTTCATTCAGTAAAATACTTTCTAATTGACATTGTAGGATAAGCACTCCACCTCAAGGTTGGTTTGAACTGCAAGGTCAGTGGTTCAAACTTATGAGCTGCTTCTTGGAAACTCTATACAGACTTGCTATGAATCAGAACCGACTTGATGGCACACAACAACAACAATTTCCCATATGAATTTTTGCTGAATTTACAAATATTTAGGGATTTTCCAATGATCTTTTTATAATTAAATTTCACTACATTTCTGGAATCTTGGTGTGACGCTGTGGGCTAATGCATCAGACTGCAAAGTCGTTTGAACCAGCTGCTCCTGGGAAACCATACATAGGGTCACTATGGGTCGGAATCAACTCGACAGCACTTAACAACAACAACAACATTTGTAGGTTAAATCTGTCAAATTGAAGAGCAGATTTTATATCATTTTGGTCAGTGAAGCATATAAATTATTTTTTCAAAAATTTTTGTCACTAGGTGCAACATTGTATGTATGTCAATTAGAAAACTTCTTACTTGTGTAACTCAAAGTTTCTATTATTGAAAAAGATTGTCTTCCTCCACTTTTACCAGTTACTGAGAACTGTGTTAATAATCTTCCATTATGTTTATTTTGGAATAATAAACATATTATTTGGATCTGCCACTTTTGCCTTCAATCTTTATTGGCCATGGTAAAAGTATTACAATTGACCCTTTTATGATAATGTCAAATTTTTAGTTTTAACGTTTACTCTATTTGTGATAAGTATAATTACAGTCAGCTTTCTTTAGTATTTGCAAGATGACTTAAAAAAAAAATTTTACTTTTACCTTTTCCTGTGTGGCACTATAGGATAAGCACTTGACTGCTTACTTCAAGATGGGCAGTTCAAACTCACCACTTGCTCCTTAGAAACCCTACACAGGGTTGCTAAGAGTCAGAACCAACTTGATGGCCCTTAGCAACAACCACAGCAACCATCTTTTATTTCAGGGGAACTTTTCTAAGCATCTGCCGCTGTGTTTTGCATTTATTCTTGTCTTAAATATACTTTGATAATCTTTGTGTTTTAATTGTCTTAAATACAACTGATAATCTTTGTATTTTAATTGTACTGTTTATTTTATTTACACTGAATGAAACTGTTGACATACTTGTATTACCATCTTAATCTTCACTTTCCGTACTTCCAACCTCTTCTGTGTTCCTTTTTCTTTGTTTTATGTCATTTTTAATATAGCAAACATGTTGTTTTCATTTCCATTTTCCACATTTATTAGTTACTTCTTTATAAATTATTTACAATATATTTTACTAATTAGTCTGGATACTCACATTTAATTTTCACTTTATAGAGTCTAATATAGAATAAGCACTGGATTATTAACCACAAGCTTGGCAGTTCAAATCTGTCTGCTACTCCTCGAGAGTTGGAACTGATTCAAGGGGACCTAAACAACAACAATATTTATTTGAACACTGTAGTTCAAGCTCACCAGCTGGTCCTAGGAAAACCTATATACAGTGTCACTATAGGTTGGAACTGACTCAATGAGACTTAACAATTACAACAGCAAGATATCATCAGAGTCCTGGTGTAGCACTGTAGGGTAAATGCTGGACTCCTAACCAAGGTCGGTGATTCAAACCTACCAGCTAGTCCTTGGAAACCTTGTACAGGGTTTCTCTGAGTTGCAACTGACTTGACAGCACTTAACAATAAGAGCAGGAAGAGATTATTAAGGATTTAGGATACTTGGCACCATTGTTAAGTGCTTAGCTGCTAACCAACCGAAAGTTTGGGGGTTCAAACCCACCATCCACTTCACAGGAGAAAGATGTGACCATCTCTTTTGTAAAAGTTTCAGACTAGAAAACCCTATGGGGTAGTTTTAGTCTGCTCTATAGGGTCATGATGAGTCAGAATTGAATTGATGGTAATGTGACAATGGGTTTGGTTTGGGGTTTTGGTGTCATTTTATCCTCTAATGTTGTCATTGTTGCTATGTTTTTATTTCTGTGTGTAAGTGTGTTTCAAATCCATAAGTAATTTTTCTTAATTGCTTTATGTCGTTGTTACATGCCATCAATTCGCTTCTGACTTATAGTGATCCTCTATAAGGTTTGTGAGGAGCAGTTTTTGGGTTTGAACCACTGATCTTTCAGTTAGCTGTCCAGTGCTTATTGTACAGCACAACATCAGGATTCCTATTGTGTCAGACCTTCTAGTTAGTTATTTATAGTTTACATTATTTTTTATTTCTCCCTGCATTTTTATAAATTCACCTGGGATATTTATCATTTTCTTTGGAAATCTTTTTGCTTTTCCTCCCTTCCTCCTCCCCTCCCTTTCTTATTTATTTATTGTATGCATGTGTGAGAGAAACAGCGAATCTCCTCTTCATGAATTCTCTCTAACATTTGTGTGTATCTTTTTTTCTTTCATTTTGCCTTTATTTCTGAGTGTTATGTTTACTGGGTGTCAAATTCTAGGTTGACAATAGTTTTCTGTGATCACTTTGTTCTCAACTTTCCATTGTCTGGCTTCTTCTACTATTTCTTTTTGGAAATTCAACTGTCATTGTACTGTTGCTAATTTGAAGGTAATATGCCTTCTTTTCTCTTCTGCTTTTAGGATTTTCTATTGTCTTAGATATGACTACCATGATGTACCTTGGTGTGTATTTTATTTTGCATGAGAATTGCAGAATATTATGAATCTAGAATATAAGGTCTTATGCTAGTTTTTAAAAAAATTAATTGTATTTTCAAATATTACTTACATCTCACTGTTGTTTTTCTGAGGCTTCTGTTACATTTATGTCAGCCCATTTCATTACATCTCACGTGATCTTATGCTCTTTGCTTTATTTCACACACTTTTCCTCTTACTACTTTAGTCTCAATATTTTCAATTGGATTATTTTCCAATTATTTAAGATTGTTTTCCTCTGTTTCATTCATCTATTGAGTTTTAAATTTTAGTTATATTTTTCATTTTTAGAAATCCTTTTTGATTATTTTGTTTTGAATTTCATTTTCTGGTTAAATCTTCATCATGGTTCCTATTTCTTAAATATTTTAGTCACAGTTATTTTACACTGTGTTCCTGTTAACTTTCCTAGATGGGGTACATATAGGTTTGCTTTTCTTTTGGGTGTTACTCTTTGTCCTTCATTGGATTTTGTTCGGTAATTTTGATGGAAAGCTGGGCATTTCAGGTGAAATACACTTGAGGCCTTTCATGAGTTTTTCTCCTTTGGAGATGACTGTTTTAGGAGGTTACTTAAATAGGGGCAGAAAACCTCTCAATGTATTTTAGTATGGAAGAGATTTGAAGTTGGTTTTGTGTGTATTGTATGTGTGTACACACATATGTGTTTTAATTTGATTATTTCTAGTTTGTCGTTGGAGTCCTTGGTGTGACACTGTAAGATAAGCACTCATCTGCAAGGTTGGTCTGAACTGCAAGGTTCCACAACACATTTCTCCTGTATTTTTTTATTTGAATTTTGTCCCTTCTTATATAAGAGTGATTATTTTTTACTTTATTTAAAGTTTTACAATTTTGAATGATTCTTTGCTTAACTTGAGAGAACATGTTATATATTCATGTCCAGGATGAGGATAAGAACATTGGTCCTTTGTAAGACTAACTTTGAATGAATGAACAGGAGGATGAGTTAACGATGAAAATGGGGAAGAAATGCAACATGCGCTACTGATGTTAGTAGAGACCATGATGACCTTTTCTAAAATACTCAAGGAATTTAAAAGAAACTAAATCACCAGTCTTTAACATTGTAAAAAATCCAGTAGTGTCTTTAAAAAATATTACTAGATGTATTTTGTAGAAATCAAAATGATCTTTCCTAAATAGTCATTTGGAGATAAATATGTGTAAAGATCTGTGAAACATATATCTATATCAAAATGATGATACACAAGGTAGTGCAGTTTCACTACAATTGAAGGAGATCCAGAGACAGGCATTAATATTAACTGTGTCTCAAAAGCTGCATTATAGATAATGGATTAATGAAGGTCTTTTAATACCCCACAATCTAATGTTTGCAACAAATTTTCATACTGGATGCATGTATATTCTTCATGTGACCCTAAAGTAAGGAAAAATAAAAGTTTTATCACTTTTACTTCATTGTCTTAGGTTAGAATTATCTTATTTTCTCTTTCCTTACTAGGGTCTCAATGATGCAAATTATTCTAAGAATACAAAATCAAAAGGTAATTATGACCAAAGTAAAGATGTACAAATATATTTGGCAGTCTTAGCTATTAACACAACTGCTAATAATTCCATAGAATTGTTCCTCCACACCTTCCTTTTTAAAATAATTTCAAAGTGAAGAGAAAACATTAAACATCTTAAATAATTATAGGAATTTTGAGGAGTATAATTTGAGGACTAATACCCATTCTAAATTGATTAATAACAGGATCTACCAAAAGGTATATATTAAGCACTGGTAGTGTAGTGATTACAAGTCTGGTTGCTAACCTTAAAGTCAGCAGTTCAAAACTACCAGCTGTTCCATGGGAAAAAGATGAGGTGCTCTGCTTCCATAAAGATTTATAGTCTCAGAAACCCTATACAGGATTGCTGTGAGTTGGAACCAATTCCATGGCATACTACCCCCACTACACACACAGACACACACACACACACACGCACACACACGTACTATAAAGAGCATAGTGGCTTAGGAAATAGTTGAAACTTAACATGGTATTATCTTTGTCATCTTCATAGCTGTAGGACTGTGCATGAAGACCCAATTTTGTGATTTTGATCCTACTTTCTTGTACTTTGAACAAGCTTGAGTTTCATTTACTTCTCTTGCACATTGTAGGGTTTGTTGGGTTAGTGTTGTTGTTGTTGTTAACTACACTGGAGTCAGTTCGGAATCATAATGACCCTGTATAGGGTTCCCGAAGAGCAAAGGTGGTTTTGAACAGCCAACCTTGTGGTTAGCAGTCCAGTGTTTATATTATAGCATCAAACCAGGGATCCTGTTAGGTTAGTAGTTACCCTCTAAGTTATTATCTGAGCCCAGGTGTGGCGCTGTAGGATAAGCACTGGACTGTTAATTGCAAGGTTGACAATTCAAACCTATCAGTTGCTGTTGGAAACCATATACAGGGTCGTTATAAGTTGGAACCAGCTTGAAGACACACACGAAAATAAGACGGTATTATCTTCCAGGCTTTTACAAGTCTGTGGTCCATGTGGCATTTCTTTAATGAGTAGTACCAGCAAACAAGGAGCTCTGGTACCGTAGTAGTTACGAATTGGGCTGCTAACCTCAAGGTCGGCAGTTCAAAACTACCAGCTGCTCCACCGGAGAAAGATGAGGCTTTCTTCTCCTATAAAGATTTACAGCCTCAGAAACCCTGTGCAGGGTCACTATGAGTCGGAACCGACTCCACGGTACTTAACAACACAACAACCAGCAAACAAAATAAAGTATCAATAGAAGAATTGTACAAAGACACATTTAAATTTTATTGCTCTTCAGAACTGCTTTCATTTTCCACTTTTCATTCCATATTTGTATATTATTTTAATCATAATGTAGGTGCTTTACAATCTTGAGAGGAATGAATAAATGTCAACTGAGTTAAGGTATATGAAATCATCTTAATACTCATACTCCAAATGAACAATAAACCTGTTACTGTAGCTTTGTTTCTTAAAAGTATTCTCATATTATTTGCAAGTAGGGGAAGCGTGGTAGAATAAGTGGTAGAAAAAGGTTCTGAGAGATTATTGAACATACTGAAATCCTTTCACAATCAGAATCAAGGTATCAAAGAACATGCGGCCCTTATCCTGAAATGTTTAGTCTTGTGTAAATATATTGGTTTCTTATTGCTTCTGTAACAAATTACCACAAAACTAGTGACTAAAACAATTCATGTTTTAACCTCTTGATTCTGTAGGTTAGAAGTGTGACCTGGGCCTTAATGAGCTAAAATCAGTGTGTTAAACAAGGCTGTGTTCCTTTCTATAGGTTCTAGAAAAGAAAACATTTCCTCTCCTGTCTCACACCTAGAAGCCAACAAAAATCTTTGTCTCATAGTCCCCCACTCTTCCATTGTTAAAGACAGTAATGTTTCTCCTCTCTGACAGTTATTCCTTAGTCATATCTCCTCATCATTGTCCTTTAAGAACTGGATTGCTAACCACAAGGCGGGTGATTCAAACCCACCAGCTGCTCCTCAGAAAACCCTTTACAGGGTTGCTATGAATCAGAACTGACTCCATGGCACATAACAACATCATAAAATGGACACACTGAATACTCCCTGTTAATCTCTCATCTCAAAGTCCTTAATTTTATCATCTCTGCAAAGTCCCTTTGCCATGTGACATAATATCAAGGTTTCATGAATCAGAATGTGGACATTTGTGGCAGACTGTTAGTCTGCTACCATAGCAAGACAGTCACATGAATAGAAAATGGCAGTGAAACACAGTTGCTGCAATTCTGCCCTAAAATATAATGAAAGCATAATGCAATTCAATTCCATGCAGCTCTGTGTCAGAGGACAAGACACACATGCTAGATCAAGTGATGGATACAAGGCTTGATGAGAGAATGAGTTTGTCAGAGGCTATTTCTACATATGGATTTATATGTGCTGCAAATTTATCCACAGGTATAGCATAATGTATCATGGAAAATGTAAGGAACTTCCCATAGATTCCCATTGACCTGGAGATGAGAGGGAAAAGAGGAAGGGCTGGTTGGTCCAGTGTGGTGAGATCTGGAGACTCCTGAGACTGTGGACAAGGACATAGCCACGGAGGGTTAAAGCTGAGAATGAAGTAAGGAGGGATGCACAAGAATGCCCAAACTTGCAGCTAGTACCCATTTGACCTAGCCTCAATTGCTTGATGATCAGAACATGACTGTTGTTGTTGTTGTTAGGTGCCATCGAGTCGGTACCGACTCATAGCGAACTTGAGTAGAGGAAGATTAAGTAAACAATTTTGATTTTAAAATTGTAAAGAACTTCTCAGCCATAATCAAATATCTTGAAGCAATGAGGTGCTGGCCTGTAAGGGCTCAGGACCATGGTCTCCAAGGACACTAACATCAATTGACATAACACAGAGCACAGAGACAGTGCCCCATCTTACCTTAGTGACTAGCACGGGGTTCTTAAATGCATGTGATTTTCCACCTCAGGCACAACTGTTGGCCTCTCCCTGTCTGGAGCAATGAAAAATGAATGAACTCAAAGATGCAAGGAAACGCTTGTTCCAAAGGAGAAATGGAGCCTGGGAACCTAGCCTCTACGACCCTGAGACCAGAAGAACTAGATGTCTCCTAGGTACCACTGCCGATCATTCTGAAAAGGATAACAATAGGGGGCTCCGATACAGTGGGAACAAAATATGTGCAATGAAACACAAAAAAGACCAGGCTTACTGGTCATAGAAAGACTGGGAGAACCCCGAGACTGTGGCCATCAGTCACACTCCAAACCTGTAATAGGTTCATCTGTTGTGCATAGGGTCTCTATTGTTCTGTTGTGCATAGCGTCACTATGAGTCGGTACCGACTCGATGGCACCTAACAACAACAACAAGTCTATAACTGAGCTCACTTCAGTAGCTCGGGTTTCAGATAATGGTGAGCACGGCTATAAGGAGAACAGCAGCATAAGGGATGTTAATGTTCATTAGTAAAATCAAGAATATGAGGTCAAAGGGCAGCATTTCTCAGCGGGAAGAGTGCTGTTAGGTTGTGTGGATTGCAATCAATGTCACAGAGCAAAATGGATAGAAATTGTGAACTGGAAAGCCAATTTGCTCTGTAAATCATAATTGAAAAAAACAAAAACAAAAAAGCATTTGGAGAAATGCAAAGGTAGATTTTAAACATAGTAGCAGCCAGTGTGGAGGTTTGTATTGCACTTAGGTTAAGCACTGGACAGCGAACCACAAAGCCAGTGGTTCAAACCCACCACCCCCCCTTGGAAACGTTATACAGGGTTGTTACGAGTCAGAACCGACACAATGGTACTTAACAACAACAACAAGCAAAGCAGCCAGTGCAAAGAGTAAACCTTTATTAAAATCCACTCCATGCTTTCTATCTCTGCGTACCTCTTCTATCTAGGCATTGGTCACTATCCTCCTGCCACCTGCCATCTGTGTCCTGCTCACCAGAATGGAATGTTAACTGCATGCATCACATCATTGTCAGTGACCAGAAAGATGCATAGGCAGTTTTGGTGGTGCTTTACATCTAGGCATTGGGCTGCTAACCTCAAGGTCAGCTGTTCAAATGCATGCGCCACTACATGGAAGAAGGATGAGGTTATTTGCTCCTGGTGTAGCACTGTAGGATAAGCACTAGACTCTGAACCAAGAGGTCAGTGGTTCAAACCCACCAGCTGCTCCTCAGAACCACTGTACAGGGTCTAAGTGAGTTAAAATTGGCTCAACGGCACTTAACCACAAAGATTTACAGTCTCAGGAAACCACGTGCAGGGTAATTATGAATCAGAACGGACTTGACTTGGTGACAGTGTGTTTAGTTTTTAGGTTTTGCCAACTCCTCAGAAAAAAAAAATTTTTTTTTGACATAATTAGTCCAGTCTCCTAAGATTTGGTCGTCTTCCCACCTGCTTGGCTTCATTCCTTGATGACTCTCATCACCCTTTAAAATAACATATAAGATTCATACACTGTTGATGTTGTTAAGAGCCATCAAGTTCCAACTCACAGTCACCAAATATAGGGTATCTGAGGAGTGGTCGGTGGGTTTGAACTCCCTACAACACCATACACCGTAAGGTTCAAACTGACCTTTCTGTCCAGTGCATTATTCTACAGGGCCACACCAAGCATCCTGAAATGTTGGTTGGTCAAATATTTTTATGTCCATTTCACAGACAACATGGGAGGACGTAACTTTCTTGAACAACTGTCAAACTTCAGATTTTGTTCTGGAGATTTCAGGATGAATTCAGTAATCGATCATTTCATTGTTTTCTGCATCATTACTTTACCTTACTAGATAGCACAGATTCTGGGGTATTTTGGGGGCATGGCATTGACTCTTTGCAAGTTTAATTCCTTTCACTTTACACGTTCGATGACCTACATAATTGCAAAGCCTAGGAACTTTCTCTTCTTTAAAGAGAATTATCGAGTTAAGAATGTCTTGAACTTAATTAGCTTTTACTAATCCTTTTCTGATTGCCAAATATTTTTTATGGTTAAATGGTACACAGTAAGGGTGAAAATCATTTCCCCTTGTTGTTAAAACATTTGTGTGTGTTGTGTTGTGTGTGTGTGTGTGTGTGTGTGTGTAAAAATATACAAAGGGAACTTACATCGAAATCTCCACATTAAAACTCTTACATAATATCTGGCTCACATGTTTTACCTTAGGGAAAAATGAAGAATGGGATAAGGTACACATTAAAGCAAAATGTACACACACACACACACACACACACAAACAAAAACATAAGAAATGAGACAGTTTCTTTTGCATCTTCATAATTATTATGGATTTTCATTTCCTTATTTTCTTTCAGTTGTTATGCAAACTTTGTTGTTATTGTTAGGTGCTGTCCAATGTCCAATCATTTCCAACTCATATGCACAACAGAATGAAACACTGCCAAGTCCTGCACCATTCACAATTGTTGCTAGGCTTGAGCTCATTGCTGATGTCACTGTACCATTCCAGCTTGTTGGGGGTCTTCCTCTTCTTTCACTGACCCTCCACTTTTCCAAGCATGACATCCATCTTGATAATATGTCCAAAATAGAAGAGATGAAGGCTCACCATCATTGCTTGTAATGAGTATTCTGGCTATTTATTTGTGTTTCTGGAAGTCTGTTGTACTCTCAATATTCCTTGCTGATACCACAATTAAGATGCATCAATTTTCGATGGTCTTCCTTATTCATTGTTCAACTTTGATGTGCCTGTGAGGTGATTGAAAATACCATGACTTGGGGCAAGTGCACCTTAATCCTCAAATTGACATCTGTGCTCTTCAATACTTTAAAGAGGTCAGTTGCAGCAGATTTGTCTATTGCAGGAGACACCCACTCATCTATGTCAAGAGATTTGGAACACAACTATCTGGCTGACTGACTGGAAGATATCTCTATTTGTGCCCATTCCAAAGAAAGGTGACCCAACAGAATGTGGAAATCATCAGACAGTATCTTTGATATCCTATGCGAGTTAAGTTTTACTAAAAGTAATACAGAAGTGGCTACACACATCCATTGACAGAGAACTTAAAGAGGCTCAAGCCAGATTCAGAAGAGGCCATAGAACGAGGGATATCATTGCTGATGTCTGATGGATCTTGGCTGAAAGCAGATAATATCAGAAAGAAGTTTACCTGTGCTTTATAGACTATGCAAAGGCTTTTGATTGTATGGATCATGACAAGCTATGGACAACATTGCAAAGTATGAGTATTCCGGAACACTTAATTGTGTTTATGAGAAATCTGTACCTGGACCAAGAGACAGTTGTTCGAACAGAACATGGGAACACTGAATAGTTTAAAGTTAAGAAAGGTGTGTGACAGGGTTATATTCTTTCACCATACTTATTCAATATGTGTGCTGAGCAAAGAATCCAAGAAGCTGGGTTCTATGAAGAAAAACATGGTATTAGGATTGGAGGCAGACTCATTAACAACCTGCGATATGCCGATGATACAACCTTGCTTGCTGAAAATGCGGAGGACTTGAAACATTTACTGATGAAGATCAAAGAGCA
>NW_006408547.1:3587308-3617965 GCF_000296735.1 Chrysochloris asiatica | reverse complement strand
TTTCTAAATTAATACAGATGAAAAGTTAACATAGTCATTAGAATACATTGGATGCTTTTTCAACATCCTTTATTTGTGTATTATCATTTCATATCAGTTCCTAAGCTGTATCGCGGCACTCCTGTTTGTTAATGTAATAATAATTTTCAAAAGCGGCTGGTGGAGAAAGATGAGAACAACTCTGTTGTTTGGAATCCAATCTTATCCTATAGAGCTACCTATGGAATCCTTCAATATTGTTATATGAGGCTTGATGTTTTTCATCAGTTCTTTCTGCTTGAGAAATGTGGAGTGTAGTCTCTTTTGGTTTTCTGACTCCAGGTCTGTGCACATTTTATTATAATACTTGACTGTCTTCTTGAGCTGCCCTGCAAAATTTTCTGTTCAACTCTTAACTTCCTCATTTTGCCTAGTTGCTTTAGCTTCTTTATGCTAAAGAGCAAGTTTCACAGCCTTTTCTGACATTATATACATATATACATACATACATATATATATGTATGTATGTATATATGTATATATATACAGGCAGATTAGCCAACTCATATATTTATATGTATGTAGGTATGTATGTATATATGTATGTATTACTGCTTTCTTGCCTTTTAATGACCTTTTACTTTCTTCATGTAAAATGTTCTTGATATCATCCACAACTCTTCTGGTTTTAAGTCATTAGTGTCTAATGCATCAGATTTGTTTGTGAGATGGTCTCTAAATTCAGGTGGGCTATATTCAAGCTCATATATTGGCTTTTTTTTTTACTTGTTTTAATGTTCTTCAGCTGCAACCTTAACTTTCATATGAACAACTGATGGTCTGTTCCACAGTAAGTCCCTGGCCTTGTTTGGCCGATGATAATTGAGTTTTTCTGTTGTCTCCTCCCCCAGATGTAGTCAATTTGATTCTTGCGCAAATGGTTAAATTTTAGCAATCATTGTTTTCAATAATTATTCCATGATTAGATAGGTTTTTGTGTCGTTAGATAGGTTTTTTTTTACTTTGCCGATGTCTATATTTCTTGCCCTCTCTCTCTGAGGGCAACTCTGCACTGATAAATAAAGCCTTTATTCCTTATCTTCTTACTCCATTTATTATGTGCCTATCGGGCTGCGAACCTTAAGGTCAGCGGTTCGAAACTACCAGCTGCTCCGCGGGAGAAAGATGAGGCTTTCTACTCCCGTAAAGATTTACACCCTCGGAAACCCTATACAGGGTCGCTATGGGTCGGACTCGACTCGATGGCACATAACAACAACAACAACATCAGATTCATGAATCGGAAGATTCCTCTGTGAGTGGTAGGATCAATGAAAACTCTGCTACTACAAGGAGTTCTGATAGCATAATGGTTATGAGTCGGGCTGCGAACCCCAAGGTCAGCAATTCGAAACTACCAGCTGTTCCATGAGAGAAAGATAAGGTTTTCTGCTCCCATAAAAATTTACAGCCTCAGAAACCCTGTAAAGGGCTGCTATGAGTCAGAACCGATTCCACGGCACATAACAACAACAACAACTACATTGAGCAGTCTTGAAAACAGGGAACCGAATTCAGATGGCCAACTTATTAACGCTATGCCCATTGTCCATTTATTATTTGAGTCTCTTTTTTCTCTTTTATATAAATGAATAAAATTAGAGTAGTAATAACAAAATCATATCATTATCTAAGGATTCTGTGAGGTGGTGTTTGTAAAATTTTAGTATTCTGCTTCACACATACTGAGTAATGACTGAAATGGTGGCTCTAGTTATCTGTATTATTTTTACAATCACCACTACCATCCTGTAGTGGAATATTAGGGACAGAAGATGAGGACCATTTTCTGTGTGGGCAGCATGGAGAGGTGAGGAGAGAGGAGAATGCAATCTTGGTGTCCTTTTTAGCCAAAGAAGTGCTTTTTGGATGGAGCCAGGTCTGGAATGTTCCTCCACAATTCTCTAGGAGATGATGTGCAGCCCGTATTATGTTCCATGCAGTTGGGAACAGGTAGGTCGAAGACTTTGAGAAGGGCCAGCTGTCTGGAGTTTGTTGATGGGAGAGGCTCTTGTAAAGGAAAAGACACAAAACCGAGGATGGAGTCCCCTAGACAAACTGCATTCCTCACTGAATTAATGTTACCAGTTGCACAAAAGATCTGGAGATGAGTGATTCTAATTAGAATTCCTAAAAAAAGGAGCAGTAAGAATAAATGGCAAAAGGAGAAGGGACAGATGATCCCCTTTGTTTTCTCTACAAAGTACCCAATAAAACTCTCAAACACTATAGTTGCCATGACTATACCTGCCTTTATTGGATAGACATTTTCATTCTCTCCCTGTTGCCTTTTTTCCCTCTTCTTTCCTGCTTTTTCTACGATGAGGAAACAGGCAGATTAGCCAACTCATAGAGCTGGCAAGAGGTGTACCTTGCCCCCCTTCTGTCCCAGTGCAGGTGTTTTTGCCTCCACCCATCACTCTGCTTCCTGCAAATCCCACCGTGTCAAGAGTCAGAGATGTACTATGGGGCCTGTACGAAGCAACACCGGGACATCACTCAGTTACAGGACCCCTGTTGATGTAGTCTGCTTTTATGAATGTACAGAAGCGTAAATTTTGTTCTCTGACTGGGAAACATTTTGTTCTAACACTGAGACTGTGGGAGTAGAGCACAGTCCATATTGTTGTAACGTATTTTGTGCTGAGATTGGAGGGTTCTTTTTTTAGTTCTTTTTATTTAAAGTTTTGCCTTTCTGGGATGACCTTATAAAATAGAGATCTCCTTTGAATGGAGAGAATTAGATGAACAACAGTCACTGACTGGGTCTTTCCGGGACACTTCAGTGCAAAGCTGACACACTGGGCAGTCAGTTTTAGTGTGTCACACAACAACCACATTTTCTCTGGTGAGCCAGGAAATGCTCTGCCTAATGTGGACTGGCAGAGACAGAAACAGAGCCCCCAGGGATAGAGGCTGTCAGCTTCCTCTTAAGGAAAGTGTTGAAATCCTCACATAAGCATGCCTTACCTGTGCATTTAGCATGACTTGTGATTTATACCAGAACTTAACTTTAATGTCTTTCACTAAGAGGACGTATGCGTTTGTTGTGGTTTTGTTTTGTTTGTTTTAGATTTCAGAAAAGATGGTTTGGTAAGATATCTAAATCAAGGCATATGAAGACTGATTCTTTACAGGAAGAATAATAATAATGGGTAGTATAACTAACAGGGGAATATTGAAGTTGCAGTCCTGTGTGGCACTGTAGGATCAGCACTGGACTGCTAACTGCAAGGTTCGAGGTTCAAACCCACAAACCACTCCTTAGAAACCCTTACAGGGTTTCTATGAGTTGAAGCTGACTCGACGGCACTTAACAACAACACTTTTAGCTGGATCTGAGTGTAGGGCAGTGCTTTAACAGGTATAAAGGCAGGGAAATAGCTTGAATAAAAATGAGTATGAATGAGTTTGAAATAAGTAATGTGCATTGGAAGTTCTTCGGCCAAATAAGTATAGAGGATAGCGCTCTTGCTTTTTCTTTTATATGATGAAATATCAGCTTGGCATTTTCCTCTGGATCAGTGGGCTGAAATTTACTTAACATGGAGATGGGAGGTGTACTTTATCAGCACGTATGGTCACATCCTTTCATTTATTTCTATATACCATGCTTAAAATTCAGAGGTATGTAAAACAATTCTATAATTTCTTTTAACTTTAAATTCTTAAAAACACATTATAGTACCTATGTTGAGAGGGAAACTTTAGATCAAATTAATTTCCTCACCTATGTTGTTGTTGTTAAGTACTGCTGAGTCCATTCCAACTCACAGTGACCCTGTATAAAGTTTCAAAAAAATGGCGGTGTTTGAACCTCCAGCCTTATAGTTAGTAGTCTAGTGTTTACCCAACAGCACCACACAAGGACTCCATCTCTATCTCGCTCTAGCGCTATCATCTATTAGTTGTTGTTATGAAGTGCCGCTGACTCGGTTTAGACTCAAAGTGACATATAGGGTTTCCAAGGCATGCTGGTGAGTTTGAACCACTGACCTTGCGGTCCAAACTGATCTTGCAGTGTAGTGCTTATCCTACAGTGCCACACCAGGACTCCATCTCTGTCGATATCTACATCCAGGCCCATGTCTATATCCATAATTTATATCTGTTGTATATACAGCCCTTCTTTTAAATATAGCTAGTGTTATCTCTGAATCAGTAATAATGGCAACTAAACTTTAGTTTTTAAATTGATACTTTGATTTTTTTTTTTGTACCATTATACATGTTGTTGTTGTTGAGCGCTGTCAAGTTGGTACCAACTCATGGAGACCCTATGTACAACATAACAAATAATGCCTGATCCTGCAGCACATTCACAACCTTTGTTACACTCAAGCCCATTGCTGCTGCCACTGTGCCAATTCATTTCCTGGTGTGGGGGGGCGGGCAGATCTTCCTCTTCCTCAGTGACCGTCCACTTTACCAAGCCTGATGGCCTTCTCCAGGGACTGGTCCCTCCTGATAATATGTCTGACGTATGGGAGATGTAGACTTGCCATCCTGGTTTCTAAGGAGCATTCTAGCTGTACTTGTCCCAACACAGATTTGTTTGTTCTCTGGTGGCGCATGGTACTTTTAATATTCTTGTCCCATATCATAACTCAAATGCATCGATTCTTCTATGGTCTTCCTTATTCATTATCCAACTTTCACATGCATGTGAGGCTATTGAAAATACCATTACTTGGAACAGTCACACTTTAGTCCCAAACTGACATCTTTGCTCTTGTATAGCAGACCCCTTTAAAGGGGTCCCTAATGCAATACATTGTTTGATTTCTTGACAGCTGCTTCCATGAAAGTTATGGTAGATCCAAGAAAATTGAAGTCTTTGACAACTTCAATTTTTTTCTCCATTTATCATGATATTATTTATTGGTCCAGTGATGAGGATTTTTGCTTCATTCAGACTGAAACGAAGGCTGTGGCCTTTGATCTTCATTACCACTATACATGTTGTTGTTATTAAGTGCTGTTAAATCAGTTCTGACCCATAGCAACCCTGTATAGGGTTTGCGAGGAGCAGCTGTTGAGATTGAACCGCCTACCTTAACAGTTCAAAGTGCTTTGCAGTCTGGCGTGTTAACCCACAGCATTCCACCATTATAAATAAGATAGTGAAAATGTGTTTCTCCAATTGTTTAATGAGTGTGTTCATCAGAAAGTAACCTTGAAAAGAAAAGTCGCCTTTTAAAGTTGTCTGTTTTTGAATTGATCAGGGAGATTCTAGTTTGTCTAACTGCTTAAGCACATTTCAGTAAAATGTTGGTAGGGATTTAAAGCTTTGTTGTTTTCTATTAATGATCTTGTTACATATCCTCCCATCATGAAGCAACAAAGTAAGCTTGATTAAAATGTTATTTAAATGAATCCCCTGTGGAGATGTCAGTAGAAATGATCTTGATGTCATCTAGAGTCAAACCACCTAAAGAGCCTTCAAATTCTAGACCATGCTAAGTCTTCACATTTCTTACTTACCTCTATCTATATACATATACATCATCTATGTTGTTGTTATTGTGAAATGCCCTCGAGTCACTTCCAACCCATACTGACCCTGTATAGGGTTTCTGAGGATCAACTGGTGAGCTTGAACTGCCCACCTTGCAGTTCAAATGGCTTTGCAGTCTGGCTCATTATGCAAATGTTAACATTCTATGTAGAAAAGATTGAAAATTCAAATTGAGAAGTTTGAAAACACAGGTATACTGGTTTGGTTACAATTGAAAAATGTAATGATACTTCTATTAGTAGCTGATAGTGTCATGTTGCCTGTCATTACTTTGTCAAGTGACTTTATAACTAATTTAAAAAACAAACGTGTTTACTGTCTCCCTGTTAGCTCACATACAAACTTCTTACCTAGAGTTGTGTGTATGTCCAGAGCTGACTGCAGACTCCAATTAGGCTTAAACCCTCCCTACCTGTCCTGGTGTGAAGCTGTAGGGAAAAGCAAGAGCAGAGGTGGAAACCCACCAGCTACTCCTTAGAAACCCTGTACAGGGTCGCTTTGAATTTCACTTGAGGGTACTTAACAACAATGACAACCACTGAGGACATTTCCTCTTACTGGGAAAGCTATCTCACCTCATCCCATGATCTTGGTCATCTTTTAGATTCAGTGTAAATCCCTGTTTCTCTTTGAAGCTTTCTTTAAACCCTTTCATTAGAATGATAAGTGTTAGTATTGATGTCAATGCCATGCCCCTTATAGTTACTCCTAAAGGACAGGTTTCATCTTTGGTTTGCATGGATGATATAAATAAATATTTATATATTTTATTATTGCTGATCTGTTTTCGGTAGAATCCAGCTTTACAACCACATAAGACTAAACTTCCATGAGGAAGAAGATACCTTAAATTCTTGAGTAGAATTGGGTCTTTATACAGTTTTTTGCACATAGCTGGAATTAAATGAATAGTTTTTCATTTCTTTTCATAACATAGCCTGAAGAACTAAATTGGGATTTTAAAACTGGTAAAAATGTTAGAATTCCTGCCTCATACAAATTAAAAAAAAAAAAAAAACAAACTGCAAAAACCTGCAAGGACTTACAGTGAGGTAGTGTGTCTGAGTGTACGGTGTCTAAAGCTTTGCTTTTCATTTTTCTCTTGGTCGTCTTTATCACTGGAAACCTGACTCACTGAGGTTTGACTGCAAAGCTTCCAGATCTTATCCTCCTTTGTAGTTCCAGGATTTCCTGCTCCTTTGATTCTTCTCCACAGCACTGTGATTCCTCCCCCTCCCACCTCTCCAGAGGCTTGTGCCAGATCAATTATAGGTCAAAAAGGCTTTTTGGTAAAGGAGAATGTGAGATGTAAAGGAAAAATCAGAAGAATGGATGTGTGAGTGCAGAACTTACAAGGATAAGGGGTAAGCATTTACATCCTTCAGCGGCTCCTTGGAAACCCTATTCAAGGTCACTGTGGGTTGGAACCAACTCCACTGTACTTAACAACAAAACAACAAGGTAGTCTGTGGGTTAATGTGCTGGATTGCAAAGTCGATTTGAACTGCAAGGTCCGGGGTTGAAGCTCATCAGCCGCTCCTTGGAAACTCTATATAGGGTCGCTGTGAGTCAGAACAGACTCAAGGGCACTTAACCACAACATAAACAAGGTGGCAGACCAAAACACACTCTCTTAGTAGTGTCTTTCTCAGATATTATTATTATTTTTAGAAATTAAAAGTATGGACTTGATGCCAGAGCATCACATCAGAAATCTCATTTAAGTAAAGCAATGAAGAATCAGGACTGAAATGTATATTTGGACGAAGCAGGAGACGGTGGAAGAAGCAGCTCATTCCAACTCAACTCCCCTGCTCTCTTCCTCCCACCTACTCTGAAAACAACAGGCCCAAAGAGCTAGATTGCTTATTAAATTAGCACACTCTGGATATGTAGCTATTTTTGTAAGATAGAGTTAAAGTACAACTTAAAAAAATTGAAATACCAAAAATGAAATCTATAACTAATGCTAATTTTCTTCCAAACTTGAGTATATCTAAGTCCCTATAAAATATACCTGGCTTCGCTACAGCTACACATCCCACATTTTACTTTATAAAATATCAAAACATTTTCAACTGCTGTAAAGTTCCATTTTTTTAACCTTCATTCCTGTAAGCAAGGAGTCCTGGTGAGGTGCTGTAGGATAAGCACTCGACCACAAAGTCTGTTTAAGCACAAGTTTGGTGGTTCAAACTTACCAGCCTATTATCAATATTAGCTATAGCAGTACCTGCCATCGAATAGGTGGTCAGTACTTAATTGCTTGATATGCATATATGAATAACTGAATTAATGAAAGAAGGAGAAACTGCCAACAGTCATGGTGTAGCTCTGTGGATTGCAAAGCCGTTTGGAATTGCAAGGCCAGAGGTTCAAGCTTACCAGTTGCTCCTTGGAAACCCTACACAGGGTCGCTATGGGTCAGAACCAACTTGATGAAACTTAACAACAACAACCAGTAAGCAAGATTGATCTGTTTCCTCTTAACAATTTAGTAAGTAATACTTTTCTTCTATCCTTCACCACCCCAGACTCTCCCATCCATTCCCACCTTTCCTCTAGTCCTAATTCTTCACGATCAAACCCTACGCTCAAACCCTTAGAAGCAAACGAACAGCTGTGAAACTTCACTTGGTGGGGAAGTACTGAGCTGGGTCCCTTTCAAATGATATTGAAGTTCAACTTCACTTTTGTTTTGTTGAATGTGTACTTTTTCTCATGATGTATGTTTTACGTCTTGAGAAATTATTTTTTAAATTTGTGAAGGAAGTCTAAAATTGTCATTGTTTAGTGTGGTTTAGTTGGTTCCAACTCACAGCAGCCCTGTGTAGGAGTTCCAAAGAGTGACTGGTGGGTTTGAACTGCCAACCTTGTGGTTCAAGTACACCTTGTGGTGGAGTGCTTATTCTATAGCACCACACCAGAACTCCAAGTTTGAAGTTGTTATTGTTGTTAAGAGCCAAAGAGTTGGTTCTGACCCATAGGTGACCCTGTATAGGGTTTCTGAAGCTGTAAATCTTTACGGGAGCAAAAAGCCTCATCTTTCTCCTGTGGAACTGCTGGTAGTTTTGAATCAGTAACCTTGAAGTTAGCAGCCCAACTCATAACCACTGGGAAACCAAAAATGTCTATGGCTTGTTTTGTTGCAATAATCGCTGTATTGCTGTGGTCTGGAAGCAGACCACTATGAGTTCTGAGGTATAACTGTCCTTTGTGAGAGAATTGGTTCCTTCATTGGACACCTAAGAGTGTTGGTTGTTGTTAAGAGCTGTCAAGTTGATTCCAACCCATAGTGACCCTGTGTTGGGTTTCCGAGGAGCAACTGGTGAGCTTGAACCTCTGGCCTTGCAATTCTAAACGGCTTTGCAACCCACAGAACTATACCATGACTGTTGGTAGTTTCTCCTTCTTTCATTAATTCAATTATTCATATTGCCACATTAGGCAATTAAGTACTGATCACCTATTCTATGGCAGGTACTGCTGTAGCTAATATTGATAATAGCAGTAAAAAGTTATAGCTGCCCTTATAGACTTGGGTGTCTACTTATTTATTTACATCTTCAGCAGCAGAAGTAAATAATTCCACTTTCTGATTTTATGGAAGCCTCACACACATGAAAATGATGAAAGTTTCCAAGGTTCTTAATACTCCCTCATTGTGTGTTCCCACCTAGTCATTGGTATCCTGGTGTGGTGATGTAAGATAAGCATTGGACTGCTAACCAGAAGGTCAAGGTTCAAACCTATCAAACACTCCTCAGAAACCCTACAGAGGGTTGCTATGGTTGGAACCAACTCAATGGAAGTTAATAACAGCCTAGTCATTGTGCATCATGTGTGTCCTGAGCACAGGGGGGCCGTCATCCACACCATAGTTGAGTGGTACATGGACAGATTGTGCAGCCAGACCCTGGGGTGTCTAATACCATCTCTACAGTGTAGGCAGTTTAGACCCACCGGCTGCTCTTCACTATGTAAGAGTCAGAAACTACTCAGTGGCACTTAACAACAACAATACCATCTCTATTATTTCCATATTGGGAAAGTCACATAACTACTCTTTGCCTACATTTATTTTATCTGTAAAGTGTGAACAATAATGCTATTTACTGCAAAGTTTACTGTAAGATTAAATGAGATAATATAAGTAAAGCATTTGGAGGATAGTGCCTAGCTCCAAAGTGTGCGCTCAGGTAAATGCTAACTATTATTCTGACTGTTATCATAATTCTTCTTGGACATTACCTGTGTGAGAAACCTAGTTGTTTTAGCAGCTACATCATATTGGCTTACCAATGCAGGGAACAATCGACAGGTTTCTGCTTTGGCAATGAATTCTTCCCAACTCTCACCAAAGAGTCTGGGATGAAGTTGATACTTCATGAGTACCTGCTAAACTAATAAGGTTAATATCTTGGATTTTAAAAACACACTTACATAAAAGGATTTTTTTCTTAAAAGGACTTGCCCTTATTTTCCAATGTGAAATGGCCAGTTACTGTAGCTTTGTTGTAAAGTTTTAATGAGATGCTGTTGAGGATTCTTTGAGGAAATTGTTATGAATTGCCTTTAAAAAAGCTGTAATGTCTTAAATTACTAGAGAGGCATTCTTCCTGCTGTGAAAATATGCAGAAGATTTAGCTTTTTAATATACATATATTTGGTCACAACTAAACTCTAAATTTAGCATCGTCCTTCAAGAAACCTTCACACTGATTTTCAGGAGTGTTCCTTTTTTATAACCTTTGGCTTAAATGTTTTTCCTCTTTAGCTGAAAGTGTGGATGTCTATTTTTTTGAAGAGGTGTGTCTGAATGCCTTCTCCTTCCTACTCCTTTCCCTGCTGCTCTAGTGGTTCTGTACTGGATAGCATTAATTTGAAGAAGGATTACTTTCACTGCTGTCTCTTAAATGCAGCAGGAGGAAAACTTGGAAGAGAAAAGTCCTCAGTTTTCTCTGTCTTCTTTAATGGCCTCATCTGTGCCACTTACACAATTTATACAGCCAACTCTGCTCATCTAATTGAGGAAGGGAAAATCTGAGTAGATCGTGAAATGAACAGACTAAATGAGTTTCAGGCCTGATTAGAAATACTATTTGAGCATATGAGCCTCAATGCTGGAGACTATATTAATCAGTCTTTGTACAATTATTTCCTTAAATCAACACACACAGTGTTTGTTTGTTTGGGACATAATATTCATTTAGGGACATAGTCCCTAGACCTAAACACATGCATGTGAAAAAAATTTTTAAATGCTTATTTCTTGAGGCGTACAAGAAATTTTTCTGCTCTGTACTTTCTCTTATGAAAGTTGATACAACAGCACATCTTCTGTAATTATTATGTTTATGGTTAGTGAGATACGATTCATTCTGATTGCAATTAACTTGGACTGAAAAGCTTTAAATAGTGAACTTTCTTAAATAATAATGCACTTTAAATTCAGTATATGCCCTTGATTGTTTAATATCATCTAGTCCTGGTGTGCTATGGGATAATGCACTAGACTGCAAGGTCAGTTTGAACTTCAAGGTTGGCAGTTCAAATTCACCAACTCAGAAACTCTATACAGAGTTGCTATGAGTTGGAACTGACTCGAAGGCACTTAACAGTAACAACAACATTCCTAATTTCAGATAATGATGACAGTAGGAATGCAAATTGTCATAGCCTGCAACTGGCTGTGAAACTTCTGTGTCTGAGTCAAATTGTAGTTGTTTTCTGATTCTTTATTTTCGGGGATTTTATTCCTAGTTTCTGAAAGAAGTGAATCATACTTTGTAGTGATTTAGGTGAGTGAATTTTCTGTCTACTTGCTATTTCAATTTTTTAAAGTGGAATTTAAAGCTCTGACTATAATATTGAATTTAAAAAATGATACTTAAGGTTTTATCAGTTTTTCTTTCATTTGAAACTTTCATTAGAATCATAGACATCTAGAGTTGTCATAACCTCTTAATGGACAGATTTGTCACTATGAAGTGACCTTCTTTATGCATGTAGTATTTTTTGCTTTCACATCTATTTTACCTGACATTAATATTGTTGGAATATTGTTAGCATGGTATAATGTTTTCCATTCTGTTACTTTCATTTTTGAACAGCTTTATTGAATCATAATTGATATAAAATAAAACACACATATTTAAATGTGCAATTTAATACATTTTGGCTTTTACAGATATATGTCACTTAACATCTACAATATGTCCTGTGAGACAAGCAAGATCTTATGTGATTTGGAAGTTATGTGAGCACCATATAGTAGTCTGGTCTAAAGCATCCCTAACAAGCTTTGTGACTCAACAGGGACAGTCAGTGTGCTGAGAGGGTTCACTTTTGTGTTTGGTCTCCAACCCTTGTCATTGGCAGTTTTTCTATATTTGATACATGTCTCTCTTACACTTTGGTAGCATTGTAACTTTCATTGGAGCTGGTCCTTGAACAGTTTGAGTGTATTTTCTTTATCTTTGAGAATCCTTGTGATCATCGAGTGTGACATGCCTAAATATTTAGCCATGTTGTTGTTATTGTTACTAATAGCAAGCTTATGAACAAGAAAATGAAACATTGCCCAATCTACCACCATTCTCACATTTATTGTTGTATTGTTATTGCACCTCATTGTTGCTGTTATTCTGTCAGTCCTTCTTGTTGGGGCTCTTCCTTTTTTCCATTGACGCTTTACTTTACCAAGCATAAATAAAATATTTCTTCCAGGGCTGGCCCCTCCTGATAACATGTTTGAAGCATGGGAGATGAAGTTTCACTATCCTGGCTCCTAAAGGGCATCATGACAGACTTCTTCCAATCCAGATTTGCTTGTGCTTTTAGCAGGCCAGGGTGCTTTCAATAATGTTATTAATTTGCAGTCTTCCTTATTACTTGTCTAACTTTCACAGGCATATGAGACAATTGAAAAAAACAACAACAACATGGCCTAGGTCAAGCACAACTTAGTTCTCAAAATGATATCTTTGCTCTTTAACACTTCTTTGTTTTTTTTCAAGTTTTTATTGTGAATTGGGTGATAGTTTACATGGGAAAACATCAGCTTTACATTCATCCTATTGTATTTCATTGCATTGCAATGATTACAATTCCCTCCATGTATCATCATTCAACAGAATATGTTTCTATTCCCTCTGTTTTTGTTTTGTTTTTGTATGTACACTGAAGTACTCAGGAATATACAACCATTTAAATAACCCAAGGGCACACCCTGCAAGCCCGGCATATAGCCCCTCTCCCTCCCTGAGTCTAGGGTCCTCAGCTGCTCTATCTCTCCATGTCATCATATCTGCCTCCATCTCTCGTGTCACTGCTTCTCTGGGTAGGGTCCCGCAATCTACTCTTCTCTCTTGATGGTCTCAGGGTCCTGCACTCCTGGTCTGCAAGAGGAACCACTCCCCTCCTTTTGTTACAAAACGTCTACCTTTATATTTGCAACACTCACAATCAGTCCTGGTAGCAATTATTCACTATTGAGCCACAAGAGTCTTAACACCATCTCTTTTCACCAGCTCTGTCCAGACAGATTGGAACGACTCAGTAGAAATTCTGCCTTCTCCAGTACCATCTAAAAATAGGCTCCCTTTTGAAAGCTTGTAAACCAGTCACTTTGGCTTTTGTAGTCCCCCTATTTTGGATAGCCAATGTCTAAGTTGTCCACCCCTATCAACCCTGTATACTGAGGGGGTGGGAATTATCCTGGCTGTAAAGATTAGTTCCCTCTTTTGAGCTACTACATCCATAAGAATAGGTCAAATCATAAAATTGTAGTGGATTACTCTTTTTTTTTTTTCCCCTCTTCATTCTTCCTCTAGTTGAGTTCTGATCATCCAGCTTTTTAAGCCAGGTCAAATGGGTGTTATCTGCAAGTATGGGTGTTCTTGCGCATCTCTCCTTGCTTCGTATCAGCTGCTCTAGTCCTCTGTGGCCCTGTCCCTAGGCCCAGGAGTCCCCAGGTCTCACTATACTGTTAGCCAACCAGGTCTTAATCCAGGTGGCCAGGAGTCTGTTGAACGTGGTTGGACGTAGCTCTCAACTTCATTGCTGTTTTTGCCCCACTTCCCCTTATCGGTAGACCAGCATGTTCTCCAGCAAGACCATAATTCTGCTCATGTATTCCCCTTGAGTCTCAGTCTCAGAAGGGTGTTTGCCCTGAGGGGACCTGTCTGCTTGCCCTGATGGCTCTCTGGTGAACAACTTGCTTGTTCTTGTAGTAGTCAATTGGATTGTCATTAATGTTTTTGATTTTTCCTGCTGGTTTGTCTTTCAAAAGGTATTTTATGTTCTTCTAGCAGCTCCAGGCTAGTCTGCTTGTCCTTTCAAGTGGAAATTTCCCACCTCAGAAAATTCTGGATGGGGAACCAGATTCCACCTATGGTCTTGTGCAATGCAAAGGTCCTGCGGGAAGCCTCATTCCCTGGGCAAGTTCTACCTCAATTTTAGGTATTCCAAGCTCTGATAGCGTACTGGATACGAATCAGACTGCTAATCTTAGGGTCAGCAGTTTGAAACTACTAGCTGTTCGGTGGGAGAAAGATGAGGCTTTCTGCTCCTGTAAAGATTTACAGCCTTGGAAACCCTGTACAGGGTTGCTATGAGTCAGAACTCCACAGCATATAACAACAACAACAACAATCAGTTATAGACTGAAGATGGACTTACAGGCTTTCTATGGTGATGTTTCTGGCTATTCCTTTCTCCCTCCTCAAGTGTCTATTTTACAATGGTAGGCAAGGGAAACCAAGATTCAAAAGATAGTCAAGCATCTTAACATTATTTTCTCTCTTTTACCCTTTCAAACCATGCCACAATCCCTGTATCCCAGAGCCCTGTTGTTCCAAGGTTGAGCATACATCACTATTTACATCTGTCCCACATAGCTCATGCAAATCTGCCTAACATGTTCTCCCATCCACCTTGTTCTTCCATTCCGCTCCCCCTTCTAGTATATTGCTACCCTCCGCCCCCAGCACCCAAACTATCTTGTGTCTATTTCCTACCTTGTGTTCCACCTTCCTCTCCCTCCCCTCACCCAACCCCAACATCCCGGTAACCAGCAAAGAATTTTTTTCACCTCCTTTAGTGTGGGTACTTTTTCTTAAGCGTTTACAGGAATGATCCTATGCAGTGTTTCTCCTTTTGTGACTGACTACTTTCACTCGGCATAATGTCCTCAAGGTTCATCCACGTTATGTGGTGGCTTGTCGCAAGGTCCTTGTCTCAAGGTGGAGTATATATCAACGTTTGTTTATCCATTCTTCCATTGATGGGCACTTAGGCTGTCTCTATCTTTTTGCTATTGTAAATAGTGCTGCTATGAACATTAGTGTGCATATATCTAGATACTCATGTTATGGCTCATATTTCTTGTGGATAAATACCAAGTGGAGGAATTGCTAGATCATGAGGTATTTCTATTTTCATCTTTCTGAGGAAGCACCATACTGTTTCCAGAGTGGTTGGATCATTTTGCAATCCTACCCAGTCTCTCCACAGCCTCACCAGCATTTATTGTCCTCTAATTTTTTGAATCTTTGCTGTTATTGCTGGTGTGAGATGACGTCTCATTGTTGTTTAGATTTGCATCTCTCTAATGGCTAGTGATCATGAACATTTCTTCATATGTTTGTTGGCTGCCTGAATCTCCTCCTTGGTGAAGTATCTGTTCATGTCCTGTGCCCATTTTTAAATTGGGTTGTCTTTTTCTTGAAGAGGTAATGTAGTTTCCTATATATTTTAGAAATTAGTCCCTGGTCAGATGTGTTTTTCTAAAAATGTATCCATCTCTTATAAGTTTTCAAAAATTTGGAGTACAACTCTTCATAGTATTCTGTTGTTATCCTTTTGATTTCCTTTGGTTCCATTGTGACATCACCCATGTGGTTTCTAATGCGTATTATTTGTGTCATCTCACTCTTTTCTTTTGTTAGGTTTACCAATGGTTTGTCAGTTTTATTAATCATTTCTAAGAACCAGCTTCTTGTCCTGTTGATTCTTTCTATAGTTTTCTATCTCATTTATTTCTTTCTGCTCTAATCTTTATTATTTCTTTTGGTGACTGTAGGTCTGTTTCTAATCGTTTTCACTTGCTGGGTTAATGTGTTAATTTTGGTTCTTTCTTCTTTTTGGATGTGTGCATTTATTGCAATAAATTGTCCTCTTAGCACTACTTTGACCATGAAAGCAAATCCCAAAGATTTTGGTGTGTTGTATATTCATTTTTATTTGTCTAGGAATTTTGTGAGTTCACTTTTAATTTCTTCTACTACCCAGTAACTTTTCAGTAGGGTGTTAGTCATTTTCCATGTGTTTGACTTATTTCCTTGGTATTCTTATTGTTGATTTCTAGTTTTATAGCATTGTGATCTAAAAAGATGCTTGGTAGTATTTTGATGTTTGTAAATTTATGGAGGCTTGCTTTGTGACCTAACACATAATCAATTCTGGAGAATGTTCCTTGTGCACTGGAAAAGAATGTGTAATGCGCTGTTGGGTTGAATGATCTCTGTACACATCAATGAGGTCAAGTTGGTTGATTGTGCTAGCTAGTTCCTCTGTATCTTTGTCAAGTTTCTTTCTGCTTGTTCTATCCCTTTAGAAAGTGGTGTATTCAAATCTCCCACTATAATTGTAGATTTTTCTATTTCTTTCTTCAATTCTAGTAGGATTTGCTGTATGTAACTTGGTTGGCTTTCATTGGGAGTACGGATATTTATTATGGTTATGTCTTCTTGCTCAATTGACCTTTTAATCATGAGATAGTGTCCTTCTTTGTCTCTTATGCTGGTTTTTGCCTCTAAGTTTATTTTATCTGAGAGTATTGCCACTCCTGGTCATTTTATTGCAATTCGCTTGGTATATATTTTTTTCGCCTTCTAACTTTTAGTTTGTTTTTGTCTTTTTGTGTAAGGTGTGTCTCTTACAGGCAGCATATTGAAGGGTCTTATTTTCTTATCCATTCTGCCACTCTCTGTCTCTTCACTAGTGACATTAAGTGTAACTATTGATAGGTATGAATTAATTGCTGTCATTATGTTAATTTTTTGTGGTGCTGTTCGTTCCTTTGTTCTTCACACCTTCTATTGCTGAGCTCATGTTTTTTGTGCTATTTCTTGTCAGTTTCTTCTTAATTTTAATGTTTACTTGTTCAACTTGGATTTTCATTTTATGGTAAGTTGTGAAGTATTAACTTTCTTTGAGGTTACCCTATAGTCTAATAACATTTCCCTCCATTTAAGACAGTCTATTGTATCCTGCAATTTACCTGACCTCCTTACCACCAGGAACTCTGTTCCTATATTTTTACCTTCTTTGATGTTATTATTTTGATCTTTTGCCTCACAGATCCTCTGAATTCATTGTAATTTTGTTCTGTTCTGAACCCTGCTTTCTGTTGACTTAGTTCTGGATGGTGTTGCCACGTCTGTCAGTCTCTAGTTGTTGCCTGTTCTTGTTGGTTTTCATTCCAAAGAACTCCCTTTAGGATGTTTTGAAGCTCTGGATTGGCTTTGACAAAGTCTCTTAGTTTCTGTTTATCCTGGAATGTTTTGATTTCACCATTGTATTTGACAGTTTTGCTGGGTAGACGATGCTTGGTTGGCAATTTCTTTTTCTTGTTGTTTTTGGGGTTTTTTTTGTAGGGTGTTATATATGTCTCCCCATTGTTTTTTTGCCTGTGTGGTTTCTGCTGAGAGGTCAGAACTTAATCAGATTTGCTTGTCTTTGTAAATAACACTTCTCTTTTCCTAGGCTGCTTTTAGGATTCTCTCCTTGTCTTTGATTTTAGAGAGGTTGATTATGATATGTCTTGGTGATTATCTTTTGTGGTCTATCCTTCAGGGGGTTCATTCAGCTTCTCAAATGCTTATCTTCTCATTCTTAAGATGTTAGGGAATATTCTTCCACAAGCCTCTCAACTGTCTCTTCTCTGGACTTCTATGATTCTTCCTGTTTCAGAATGCCAGTAATTCTTAAGTTATTCCTGTTCTTGTTATCCAACATGAATCTTAGATTCTCTTAAGAGGTTTTTAATCCTTTTTTCTGGTTTCTCTTCTAGCTTAGCAGTATTGAGAGGTTTGTCTTCCAGATCACTGGTTCTGCCGTCTATCTCTTTATTCTACTCCTTTACCCTTTCAGTGTGTTGTCCATATCTGATATTTTATTATTAATCATCTGGGCCTCTTTTTGCAGCATTTGAGTTGTTTTCAATGCAATATCTATCTTATTTGATTGATCTTGTAGCACTTTCCTGACTTTTTCCTTATTTTCCTCCAGCCCTCTGTGGAGCATTTTTATGTGTGTCCATATCATTCTTCTGAATTGCTTCTCAGGTATATATATCCAAAGGCTGCTCTTCTTCTGATGGGAAGTCTGTGTCTGACTCCAGCTCATTTGTCTCAGTACTCTTTTCTGGTTTTGGACATGTGTTGAGATCTTTTGTTGTTTTTTCTTGGACATTTTCAATAGGTTGTTGTTGTTGTTATGTGCCGTGGAGTCGGTTCCAACTCATAGTGATCCTGTATAGGGTTTCTGAGGCTGTAAATCTGTATGGGAGCAGAAAGCCTCATATTTCTCCCATGGAACAGCTGGCGGTTTCGAACTGCTCACCTTATGGTTCACAACCCGATTCATAACCACTACGCTACCAGAGCTCTTTTCAATAGGCAGATGCATTTTAATGATTAAATGAATATATGTTGCTGTGTTGTTAAGCTTACTAAGTGTCTCTGGTGGATGTTATCTGAAGATAGGCTTCCCTTTTCACATATCTTATTACTCAGCTGCAAGTTGTCTTAGCAAGTGTTGGCTGTCTGTGTTGGTACTGGCTCCTGCCCAGATGGTGGAATATTATGGGTTATGCTTATATCTTGGCTATATAGCCATAATGCCTCCTCTTCTTGGATAATGTAGGGAGAGAAAGCTGCTACCCCCAGGAAAAAAGTGAGACCAAAAGGACCAAAAAACAGAAGGAATATAAAAGCAGAGACAAAAACCACCACACAAAAACAATAATAAAACCATAGCTGACCGTCCAGTAGCCTTTGCTGTGCTGGTCATTGTGCATGCACCATAGAAAACTCCAGCAATGGGTGGAGGTGTCCACTTGCTCAGACCCCTCCTCTAGTCACCCCGTGGAGGTGCACAGATAGGTATTGAGAAATGAATGGAAGAAAGATTGTCCACTATTTTTATCTTTGAAGGTCAGTTAGGTATCTGTGTATGCAAAGCGTAATTCTTAAAATAGCTGTGTCCTTGTATATAGTAGTTGGTGTTCGCTCTTGCTTTTTATGTTGGGATTTTACAAGGTGCAAATACGGTTTGGCTGTATGGCCAGCCCTGCTGTCTATTGTTAAGTTGGTTCGGAATAAAGGTTCCTGCCCAGGTCAGCTTTAGGGCTGAGTCCCAGAGTCAGACATCATCAGAAGCAGCCAAAGGATTAGCTTGTGGGACTGCTTTCAGGGATTTCCTATTTGTGCCATGGGAAAATTATACTCTTTTGTGTATGCTGGACCCTTATGAGAGTATGCTCCCACCCACCTGAAGGTGTTTGGGTTGGGCAGAGAGGGTGTGAGAGTGGAGAGGCGGAAAAAAAAGTGTAAGAAGCCATCACATCTCTTTTTCCCAAAGCCACTCTGTGGCTTCAGGGCTGTATCAGCTTGTCTGTGGCCTCACCCTCTGATCTTAACCCAGGCTGAGGGGCCAGCAGGAGGCATCCCGATCCATTCAGAAATCGACGTGTATTCCCACCACAGTCAGATTTCTCAACTGGTGACTGCCAAAAATTGATGCCACACAATTTATATTAGATCCAAAGCTGTGGAACTGTTCCGCCAAAGTGCCTTCTCTGTTTTTTTTGTGCCTCTGCAGAGGAGACTCCCCTGAGTGTCTCTTCTTTTCCTGCCCCCAAACCGGATTCAATGCTCTTTAACACTTTTGCATCAGGTTTACCTAATGCAATATGCCATTTGATTTCCTAACTGCTGCTTTCATGAACATTGATTGTGAATCGAAGCAAAATGAAATCATGGATCTTTTTGGCATTTTATTGTTATTGCTAAGTATCCTTGAGTAACTTCCATTTCATAGCAACCCTGTACAGGATTTCCAAAGCGTAGCTGGTGAGTTTGAACTGCCAACCTTGTGGCTCATAGTCCAATGCGTATCATACAGCGCCACACCATCATGGTGTTGTTTATTAAATTAGTGTGATTAATCTTTGTTTTCTTTATACTGAAGTGCAATTCTTACTGAACACCATAGTCTTTTATTTTCATCATATATATTTTAAGTCAATTTTGCTTCCAGAAAGCAAGGTTGTATTCTCTGCATATTGTAGTTTTTTTAATGAATTTTCCTCCAATCTTGATTCCATGTTCTTCTTCATGTAATCCAACTTCTCAGATTCTTTGCTCAGCATACACATTGAATAAGTATGATGTAAGACTGTAACTCTGTTGTATCCCTTCCCTGATTTTAAAGAAAAACCCTAACCCTGACCTCTTGTTTTGTTCAAACAACTGCCTCTTGGTCTTTGCACAGGTTTCCACTGACCACAATTAAGAGTACTGGAATATCCATTCTTCTCATTGTTTTCCATAATTTGTTATGTTCCACACAACCGAATATTTTTACATAGTTAAAGCACAAGTAAACATCTTTTTGGTATTCTCTGCTTCTTTTAGCCAAGATCCATCTTAGGTCAGCAGTGATATCCCTCATTCCATGTCCTCTTCTCAATCTGCCTTGAGTTTTTGGCAGCTCCCTGTCAATATACTGTTGCAGCTAATTTTGAATTACCTTCAGCAGACTTTTACTTGAATGAGATATTAGTGATATTGTTGATGACGTCCACATTTTGTTGGGTCACTTTTCTTTGAAATAGTCATAAAATGGGTCTTCTCTAGTTGGTAGGCCAGGTAGCTGTCTTCCAAATTTCTTCGCACAGATGAGTGAGCACCTCCAGTGTTGCATCAGTTTGTTAAAACATTTCGTATGTGTTGCATCAATTCCCAGAGACTTGTTATTTGCCAGTGCCTGCTGGGAAGCATGGACTTGCTATGAGAGCCATTGCTATTGCTGCTATTAAGTACCATTCAGTCAGAACCAAGCATCCCCTAGTTTTTCTCCCTGTTTCACTCCCAAATCAATTCTTCTCCTTTGCCTCTTGCTGTGGTTATCATTAGCACTGGTTTTACTTTGTTTGAAAGCCATTTCCAAATACTTCATGGTAATATTTTCTAAAGAAAATTAAACAGCAAGATAGCCCTGCAACACTTGTGAAATGCAATACACAAGATTAGATATTGCTTTTGACACATTAGATGCTAGCAAGTCGACACATGCTTTATTGCACTGATAACTTTTAACATAGAAAGTTCAGTGCAGTACATACATGATCTAGTGATATGCATATTTATTATGACTCTGGTAGTGTAGTGATTACAAGTTGGGTTGTTAACCTTAAGGTCAGCAGTTCAAAACTACTAGCTGTCCAACTAGAGAAAGATGAGGCTTTCAGCTCCCATAAAGATTTACACCCTTGTAAACCCTATACATGACACACAGCGATCACCACCACTAGATGTATGTATTGTAGGTTATCTGTGTACTGTGCCAGTCTATACCTTGCAGTACCATCACTTTGCATGCAACAGACATGAGATACAGTGTTGCTTGGGGGAATCTGTCATGTTTTCTAAGTCTCATTTTCTGATCAGAATTTCTGAACTCCTTTATAACATTGTGAAGCTATAGATATATTTGTGGTTGAATGTTGCCTGAATGGACATTATGCATGCATGCCTGTATATATGCTCATGAGATCATCACTGCCATGACCCCAAAAGTTTCCTCTTATCCTTGTGTTTCCTGTCTTCTGACTGTCCCTGTACCTTTCCTGTTCTCCAGAAAAACTACATACTACATAATATTTAATATCTCATTACATATCTGATTACATTTTATAGAATGTCATATAAATGACATTATTTAGTAACTTCTTTTTGTCTGCTTATTTTATTTAGCTTAATTAGTTATCCATTTCTTTGTATTTATCTACAGTTAATACCTTCCTGTGTTTTTTTTTTTTTTTTTTTTGGTGAATAGTATGGACGTACCACAGCTAGTTCATGAATTCAACTGTTGAGTGGCAATCTAGATTGTTTTCAGTAAGGAGCTAGTCCATATAAAGTCATTATGAACATTCATGTGCATGTCTATGTATGAATATTTTATTTTTCTTGGGTGAATGCCTAGGAGTAGAGTGATTGGATAGTGTTGTTGTTGTTGTTAAATGCTGTCAAGTTGGTCCTGACTCATAGCTACCCTGTGTAAGATTTCCTTGAGGAACGAGTGGTGAATTTCAACCACCGATTTGTGGTTCAAACCGACCTTGTAGCCGAGGGTTTATCTCACAGCGCCACAGCAGGTCAGATGGTATAGTGGCGGTGGTGGTGGTTATGTGCTGGGGAGTCAGTTCTGACTCATAGTGACCCCGTACAGGGTTTCCGAGGCTGTAAATCTTTACGGGAGCAGAACACCTCATCTTTCTCCCACGGAACAGCTGGTAGTTTCGAACTGCTTACCTTAAGGTTCACAGCCCGATTTGTAACTACTACGCTACCAGAGCTCCTTAGATAGTATAGTAGGTTTATTTATTTATGTGAGAAACAGTAAGCCTTTAATTCCTTGCTGCACAAATGCACATGGCTGAGTTGGTAGCTACTGGTGATTAGTCAAAGAGACCAAGTCCCATATCTTCATCTGAGATTCTTCCTTTGCTTCAGATTGTCCCAGGCTGAAGCAGCAGGGGCAACAGTGGTGGCCGCCACCACAGGAGCAGTAGCTATAAATGCAGATGGATCAGCCAAGATGGCCTTGACATTTTCAACCAGTGGGAAGGTATACCCAGACTCCACAGACAAAGCAAGGACTCGCTTGTACCCATTGACGATGGAATGGGGAACTGAGGCAACCGTTGGGTAACCAATCTGCAGACTCATGCTGACAACCTCGTGGACCCTCTCCACGAAGCAAGAATGAAGAGCTTTCTTGGTGATGCCAAGCACTTCTGGGTTGTACATGCTGCCATTGTCATACACCTGTTGGATGATCAGCCTGAAGGAGAAGGGGGAGATTTTCAGCATATTCAGCAGGTGGCGTTGCTGACACCCACTTTGTCTCCAGTCTTGATCAGCTGCACATCACTCAGAATTTCAGTGGTGTCTCTAGAGATCTTTGTGGTAAAGCCCAAAGCCGGGAAGAAGGAAGTTTTCTCCAGACCTGTGTTCTGGGCTGGTGCAGTGACCTCTCATGGAACAATGGCCCCAGCATGGGAGCAGCTGGCACCTTTGTGGCCAACAGCATGTGTCTGATATCAGTGAGGTCCTCCTTGTGAGCGCAAACCCCACATTGCCCCGAATGTGAGGCAACATTTTCTCCAGAGCCAGGTTGCTTTCCAGGTGCCCTTGGATGGCCTTGTGAATCATGGTGTTCTTATCTATCAGCATCATAGCCTTCCTGCGCAGGGACATGCGCATATGCTCTATCTGCACAGAGTCCACATTGCTCCCACAGTGAGGTATTTTGAATAATCATCCAAAAGTTGTAGGATCTTAAGCAAGTAGTTGGACTTCTAGAAGGCAGGGGTTGCCACTGGGGTTACACAAGGACACGTAACAAAAGAAGAGGATAGTAGGTTTATGATGAACTCTTTTAAGAAGCTGACAAACTATTTTCCTTAGTGGTTTTAATAGTTATATTTTCAGCAGCAGCAATGTATGAGACTTTGTTTTTTCATATCCTTGTCAACACAAGGTCTGGTCATTCTTTTTAATTTTATTCATTGAAACAACTGTGTACACCATTGTGGTTTCAGTGTTCATTTCCCTAATAATTAATGAAAAGATTGTTAACAGAAATGTCCACAGTTCAAACACACCACCTGCTTTTAGGGACAGAGATGAGGTTTTCTGTTCCCATAAAGATTTAGAGCCCTAGAAACCCAGTACAGGGTCCCTGGGAGTCAGAATCAACTTGGTGACAGTGGGTTTGTTTTTTTTTTTGGTTTTTATTTTACTAATGATAATTCAACTTCTTTTCATGTACTTCTTTGTCATTCATCTATATGCTTTAGTTAAGTTTTATGCATTTTTATACATTATATCCAGATTCTTTGTGTTTGTTATATTGAGGTAATTAGTCCCTTATTGGAGGCATAGTGGATAAGCACTGATTTGCCAATCACAAGGTCCATTGTTTGAGTACACCAGCTGCTCTGTGGGAAAAAGTTGAAGCTTTCAGTTTCCATATAGATTTACAGCCTTGGAATCCCTATACAGAGTCTCTATTAGTCAGAAGCAACTCAGCATTACTTTATAACACCATTACTTGGTAGTGCTTTAACTTAAATGATGGTGGTTATTTAAGAGATGTAAATAACAGCAACAACAAATTACTTAAATTTTAAACTCTGTAATCAACATCCACAGTGCTGTTTATTCCATTGTGTAGATCCCTATTTGTATTTAGTATCCTTTTTTCTTCCCCCTAAAGGATTTCCATTAACATATCTTCTATCAGAGACCTACTGCTCATGAATTCTTTTAATGTTTGTATGTCTGAAATATTTAAATTTTAATTTTACCCTTGCCTTAAAAGATATTTTCAGTGGGTTTAGAATTCTAGAATGTGTGTTTTCTTGCCTTGTAATGATGGTACTGCCCAACTATCCTCTGACTTTAATTGTTTCACATGCAGAATCTGTTGTCTGTCATAACTTCGTTCCTTTGTGTATAACAAACTTTTTAACTTCACCCCTATGGGACAAAAAAGCACGTTATCATCACTTGCTTTGAGCACTTTGATGATGATATGCTTTCATGTAGTTTTCTCCATGTTTCTTATATTTGGCATTCGTTGAGCTGTTTGAATCTTTGGTTTTATAGTTTTCAGCAGTTTGGAAAAATTACAGTCATTATTTCTTTAACTTTTCTTACTCTGCTTGTCTCTAGTCTTCTCTGGAGACTTCAATTAAAAACATAGGCAACTGTTGAAGTTGCCTTAGAGATCACTAATTCTGTCAATTGCAGGTTTTAATGATCTTTTCTCTCTGGGTTTCGTTTCAAAGAGTTTTATTGTTGTACCTAGAAGTTCATAACTCTTCTGCAAAATCTGATAACCCAGTAATCCCATCGTTTGTACTTTTCCTTCTTAAAACTTATAATTTTCAACTCTGCAAGTTATTTCTTTTAAAATACTTTATATGCGTGTGCTTAATTTTTCAAGTGTATGGAATAATGGAATGCAGTGATAATGACTGTTTTGCTTGTTTGTGAATTTGAATATCTGTTTCTGTTTCATGTTGGTTTCAATTTATTGATTTTCTCCTCATTGTGAGTCACATTTCCTTGTTTCTTTGTATGTATGCCTGGTGAATTTTCCTGGGTTTTGTTTTTAAAAAGTGTTAAATCAAGAAAAAAATTTTCTTTACTATCCGTTTATTGTCCTCTTCCATGGTTTTTGAAGTTTTTCTGTCTGACTAGTGAGAACAAAGAAGTTCTGGTGTGGCCCTGTAGGATAAACACTGGACTGCTAACCACAAAGTTGGCAGTTCAAACCCACCAGCTGTTCCTCAGGAATCTCTGTGAGTCAGAATTGACAACAATTAACAACAGTGAGTACAGGCACTATTCTCATACTTTGTGTTTGTACCACTGCTATCTTTAATTCTCTCAAATACTGCTTTCTCCAGTCCTAAGTAGTTTACTCACATTCATATGCTGGTTAGTATTCTGATAAATATATCAAGTTATACTTCTACAGACCTTTGGAATTACCTCTCTCTCTCTCTCTCTTTTAAGCTCTCCTCTCTAATACGGTTTCAAGCTACCTTAGTTTACCTGGATTCATTCTGGTTTACCCTTACTGCATCTTCTCCTGGGATCTTTCTCAGACTTTAACCTTTGGCAATCCTAGGGATTGCTACATATTTCCCCATCTCTGGAATCGCTGTCCTTCCTGGTGTCCAGTGTGTTGCAAAATATATCTTGTCCATTTTTTGTTTTTGCATTTGAGAGCATACTTCAGGCTAATGTTGCTAACATTTGGTCATAAACAGAAGTGTCTTGGACTTCTAAAGAAAGTCTGCATAATATTAAGCTCTAAGATTTTGACATATGATTGATGTAAATATGTCACAAAGATCCACATTCTTTTTCAGTAGAACTCCAATATTGAATTTTGTTCAGGATGTTATTTTGTTCAGGACAACAAACTACTGTTTAAAGTTAGTAATATTCTTGGACCTGTGTTCCTCAAGTCATTTGGTTAAATTTCATTATCTTCAAAACTTATGAAGACCATAGCAAGAGTCATGATTAATATTTATGATATATTGTTATATTTGTATTGTAATAAGAATAAAATTACTTGTAATATTGTCATTTAAATTTTAAGGACATGGTTTCAGCCTGGCATATGGCAAAATAGAGCCCAGCATCACCACTCTTTGCTATTCCATTTTTATGCATGCATGTGTGTGCTGCCCACCCACATGCACATGAATTTTCATGCTTTAGTGTGAGAAGCTGTTGTTAGGTGCTGCTGAGTTGATTTGTGATTCATAGTGACTACATGTGCTATGGAGTAGAACTTCTCCATTGGGTCTTCTAGGCTTTGATCTTCATGGGGCCAGAATATCAGGTCCTTTCCCTACAGACCTGCTGGATATGTTTGAACTGCCAATATTTGGGTGAGCAACAGAGTGCTTACCCATTGTACATCAAGAGTCTTGTGCCAAGGTATACTTTAAACACAGACCTTGTGAGAATTTTCCTTTTGGAATAAGTCATTACTAAGATGGTTACAAGATGTTATTACACTGATATTTTTAGTAAAATAGCTTGTAATAAGAGCTACAGAATTGCCATTAAGCTTTAAAGACTGCCTGAATGCATGGGGTAGTCTTGTGTTCTAGTCAGAAATGCTTAGCAATGTGTGCTTAATGTAAATACATTGCCAATATTTTGAAGCAATCCTTTGAGATTCTTATGTGAAACTGGCACAAGAAACACACAGACGGAAATTTTTTTCAGGAGCTAAAATTAATAACATTTAAATAGTAACTGAACTGGAATATCCCCGATTCCATTCTTTCCATGAATATAGCATTTGCAGTTTTAAATAAAAGCATGGCAACTTACTTTTGAAGCTAGGAAATATTAATGCTCTCAGTCAGCTGGCTAAGAGGCTCTTCCTCATATTTATGCTAATATCAAGAAGATATAAGAAAAGGTTCCTCTTCGTAATATTGTTTCTTTCGGTATTTGGTGTCACTGGCATATTAACAAGGAATCTGAACATGAATAATGTGCTCATTTCTGTAAGCATTGCAGATACCACACAAAGTGACACCTCAGCACATTGAATGAAATAGAGCAAGTCACTGCTCTGCATATGCAATTGTGTGTCCTGCAGAGCAAATGAAGTCCCTCAGACACTGAGAACCCCTGGTGTCCTATGTGACCAGGGAAGCCTGCCCTCATGTAATATTAATAGATTAACTTGGATTCCGAAGGTACTCACTGACAGATGTATATGGACTTGCTTTTTTAATAATTTAAATATTTACAATCATTTTGTACTTTATAATCTTTTGTAGTTAAGTAATTAACATTTATAATGACATTTAAAAATTCTGTAATTACAATTTGTTGTTGCTGTTGTTAAATGCCTTGGAGTTGGTTTCAAATCACAGTGACCCTGGGTAGGGTTTCAAAGGAGTGGTTGGTAGGTTTGAATCACCAACCTTGCAGTTCAAACTGACCTTGTGGTCCAGTGCATTATTCTGCGACACCACACCAGGATTCCAAATTGCAATTTAGAAGCGATAAATTGAAGGGACAAAGCATGCCATGCTTTATTGTGCAATTCATCTTTTAAAGTGATGAATAAGGTAGAACAATGGATCAAATAGTTTTGGATTTAATCATCTATTGCTGGATTATGTTGGGGCTTTAAGAACTCAAAAATGTGTGTGATATTTCTGGATCTTGCTAGTAGAGAATCTCATTGGAAAATATTAGAAAAGGATCCTTTTCTGACAGTTCCAAAGTTTACTTGCTTCTGGAGCTTGTAGATCTTGGACATTCAAAGATCGCTATTAGTACTGCTTCTTAAAATTTAACGTAAGCAGGAGGTTCTCTGCCTACTCTCCCTTTAATGAACTCTCTGAATATTTCATCCTAGATACAGTGCTTTTCCCACAGTTGTTTTCTAAATGCTGTTTATCTAAAGATAATTTATTTGGCTAATGTAATTATGTAGAAATGTTGAAATTAATTTGTGACTTCTGCTTCAAAACCCCCATACCTTTAGCTCAAATCAGAATATTACTGCCTTTTGCCTCGAATACCATTCGATGTTACATGTACAAATATATGTATTATGACCTGATGTGGCGCTGTAGGGTAAGTCCTAGACTGCTAACCTCAAGGTTCGTGATTCAGATCCACTAGCTGTTCCTTGGAAACTATATTGGATCGCTATGAATCAGAACTGACTGAATGACACATAACAACAACAAACAGTTGTGTACCGGGTTAGGGTGGTGGGTTGGGCAATTTGTCTAAAATGTTTGGAACAAGTTCCTTGAGAATTGAATCACAGAGATAGCTCATAGCGGAAGGGGAATTTCATCCTAAGGGATAAACAGAAAGAGCAAAATTTAATAACCCTTTAGATTATCATTGTCCTCAGTGTCCTTTTTGTTGTTGTTAAGTGTCTTTGAATTGGTTCTGACTCAGATTGATTCTATACAGGATTTCCGAGGAGTGGTTGGTGGGTTTGAACTGTCAACCTTAAAGTGTTTTTTACCCTACCCTTTCCCCCCAGACATTTGGAAGAGTTTGTTGGCATAGTTTATAGTTAGATTATGTGACAATTTATAGCTTTACATCAACTATTTATAATGTTATTTTTTCCTAGTAGAAATAACAAAATCTAATTAGCTCTGCCTCATTTTCCCCCCTCATTATATTTCAAAAGTTGTTTTTCTTCCTGTGAAAAAGTGTGATTATCCATAGCTAAGAGAAGAATGATGTTTAAGAACCTACACTGACAGCAAATTAGTGCAGAGATATCATGTATATAAACATGGCATGCCTGCTGTATATACATTAAAATATTTGCCAGATATAAATATAGATCATATCATACATTCTTCATTTTTGATAGTGACTGAAAATGCACATTTTCATTTGATGGGTTATCCTGGTCTGTCTTCTGTCAATCTGCACGATGTGCATAAACAGTTTGTGACAGTGATTGATTTAATTGAATCCACTTCTGAGAGAGTGATTGTTTTAATTTGAAGTGTTGGTTTTTTTTTTGTTTTTTTTTTTTTCTCTCCTGGATCTGAAGGCAGTGATTTGCATTTTTATAGTTCTGAGTGTTGAGGATAATATATTATGAAACATTTTTTTTCTTGATGCACATGTACATTAGCTTTCATTATTTTCTATTTTAATTAATACTATAAAGCATAGATAAGAAACAGAGTTTCATACAAAGAGTGCTCTCAAAATATTTTTAGGAAAATGTGAAGGTGCAGTGAATAGAAAATAGAAAAGCAAAGAAGAAGGAAGAGCGGGAGTTAAAACAGAGAAGGAGGAAAGACTGTTTTCAAATTTCCCTAAGCAGGTTTTTGTTACTGTAGTTACCTGTCACATGCTGTTGGCCTTGAGTCATGGTGGCCTCTTTTGCAATGGAAGAGGATACTAGCTGCTTCTGCACCATCACATGAGACCCTTGCAATCCACAGAATTCTTGTTGGCTAGTTTTTAAATAGATTATCAGGCCTTTTTTCCTAGTATGTCTTAATCAGGAAACTCCACCGAGACCAGTTCAGCACCTTAGCAAGAGTGTATCTTCTGCTGACAGGCAAGTGGTGGCTTAGCGTGAGGTGCATTTGCTGGAATCAAACCCAAGTCTCTCCATGGAAAACATAAGTTCTAGCACTGAGCCAGCATTGCCTTCACTTCAGTACATTGTTGTTGTTTGCTGTGGAGTCGGTTCTGACTCATAGCGACCCTGCACAGGGTTTCTGAGGCTGCAAATCTTTATGGGAACAGAAAGCCTCATCTTTCTCACTTGGAACAGCTGGTAGTTTCGAACTGCTGATCATATGATTAGCAGCCTGATTTGTAACCACTATGCTAATAGAGCTCCTTAGGTATTCTTAAAGCCTGTGTTTTGGAAAATGATTAAGGATTTATATTTTATTCATTCTTTAGTTATTAATTGGGAATCTCAGTTGTTGTTGTTGTTAAGTGCCGTTGAGTCAGTTCCCACTCATAGTGATTTCTAGAGGGTATCCTAGGAACAACTGGTGGGTTTGAACCACCAACCCTGTAGATCAAATGAACCATGAGGTCAAGTGCTTATCCTATGGTGCCACAATGGAGTCTGGAATACATAGCTGTTGAAAAAAAATTCTTTGCTCTTGCAAAGCTTATATTTGAAGCACATCGAAAGAATGTTGCCAATGTTTTTTGGTTTTTTTTTAAAGCTTTTATTGTGAAGTGAGTGATAGTTTCCCTGAGAGAACATCAGTTTGACACTCATCCTATCACATTTCATTTCATTGCAATGATTACAGTCTCCTCCATGCATCATCATTCAACAGTATTTGCTTCTATTCCCTCTGGGTTTTTTGTTTGTTTGTTTCTTTGGATGTACACAAAAACACTCAAGAACATATAATCATTTAAGCAACCAAAGGGCACATTCTATAAACCTGCTTCCTAGCTGCCAGCACACAGCCTTTCTCTTTCCATGAGTCCAGAGTCCTCAGTTGTGCTATCTTTCCATGTCCTCTTCTCTGCCTTCATCTCTCGTGTCGATGCTTCTCTAGTTAGGGTCCCACATTCCACTCATGCTCTTCTCCCTTGATAGTCCTAGGGTCCTCTGTTCCTGGAATGTAAGAGTAACTTCTCACCCCTTTATGTTACAAAACTTCAATCTTTTTAGCTGTGACAATCGCAGTTAGTCATGATAACAATTACTCATGTGATTCGTAAGAA
>NW_006408547.1:3580436-3580966 GCF_000296735.1 Chrysochloris asiatica | reverse complement strand
TTCTTTTTGTGACTTTAGTTTTACATTGCTTATCTTTTTGTAATTGTTGGAGATGTTATGTTAATGTGTTGATTCTGCTGCTTTCTGGATGTATGCATTTATTGCAATAAATTGTCCTCTCAGCACTGCTGTTGACCATGTCCCAAAGATTTTGGTATGTTGTGTTTTCATTCTCATTTGTTTCTAGGAATTTTGTGAATTCATGTCTTATTTATTATATTACCTACTATTTTTGCCTTAAAGTTTATTTTATCAGGTATTAATATTGCCACTCCTGTTGGATTCTTTTTTCTTTTCCTTCTTTCACTTGTTCGATTTTGATTACAATTAGCTTGATAATTTTTTTTTCCAACCTTTAACTTTTAATCTGCTTTTGTCTTTATGTATAAGGTGTGGCTTTTGCAGACAGCATATTGAAGGATCTTATTTTCTTATTCATTTTGCCACTCTGTCTTGTAACTGATGCATTTAATCTGTTGATGTTCAGTGTACTTTTTGATGCGTATGGATTAATTGCTGTCATTATGTTG
>NW_006408547.1:3575020-3577531 GCF_000296735.1 Chrysochloris asiatica | reverse complement strand
CACAGTCATTCAATTGTAATAATTTACACTTGCTTCCTTTATCAGCTTTCTTTATATTCCTCTAGTTGAACTTTGGTCATCAAGCCGTCAAAGCGAGGTAAAATGGGTACTATCTGCATAGTAGATGTAGTGGTGTTCTTATGCATCTCCCTCCACTGCATATCAGCTGGACACTTCACTCTCAACTCTAGCCCTCTGTGGCTAGGTCAATGTCCATGGACTCAGGAGTCCCCCAGTGTCCCCAAACTTCGAACCAAACCGCCCTTTCTCTTCTCTCTCTTATCTTGAGGTCAACAGGAGTTGATGGAATATGGTTGAACTCAGTCCATATGTTCACTGCTGTCTTCCCCTCACTTCCACTCACATAATGTGGTCATCAGCTAGCTGACATGTCTACTTGTGTGTTCCCTTTGAGTTTCTTTCTTGGGGTTTGTCCTGAAGGGACTTGATTGCTTGCTTTGATGGTTCCCTGGTGAACAGCTTCCTTGTTCTTGTAATAGCCAAACAGACTGCAATTTTTTATTTTTTATTTTGTTTCATCCTGCTGGTCTTTCTGTCAGGAAGTATCTTCTGTTCCTCTAGGCACTCCGGGCTGGTCTGCATGTCCTTTCAGTGAGACTGTCCCACCTCAGAAGGTTCTGGATGGGACTCAGGATTCCACCTAAGGTCCTGTACACTACAAAGGCTCCACAAAAAGCCTGTTTCACTGGACAAGTTCTAGAACCTCTTTTAGGTATTTCAATCATTTATAGGCTGAAAACATGATTGCAAGCTTTCTGTAATCATGTTCCCTGATACTGTTTTCTAGCCCACACAAGTGTCTGTTTTACAATAGTAGGCAAGACAGTCAAGCATCTTCACATTATTATTTCACCTCCTTTACCCTTTCAGACTATGCCTAGATCCCTGTATCACAGAGCCCTGTTGTTCCAAGGTTGAGCATGCATCACTATTTACTTCTGTCCCATTTAGCCCATGAAAATCTGTCTCAGTGTTCCCCTATCTAACGTGTTCTTCCATCCCCTTCCACCTTCTTGTGTATTTTCCTCCCCTTCTTCTTGTGTATTGCCACTCCCTTCCCCCAGTAGCTGAGCTATTATGTGTCTATCCCGAACCTGTGCTTTATTGTCCCCTCCCTCCTGCCCCTGGTAACCAACAAAGACATTTTTCCTTTTAGTATGGGTATATTTTCTTAAGCTTTTACAATAATGGTCTTATGCAATATTTGTCCTTTTGTGACTAATTTCACTCAGCATAATGCCCTCAAGGTCTGTCCATGTATATGCGATGGTTTACAGCTTCCTTGTTTTTCTTCAAGATAGCATAATATTCCATCGTGTGTGTATACCAATACACATTGTTTATCTATTCTTCCATTGATGGGCATTTAGGCTGTCTCAATCATTTTGCTATTGTGAATAGTGCTGTGATGAATATTGGTGAGCATATATGTGCTCATCTTCTAGCTTGTATCTTTCTTCTTTCTTTTTTTTATTGAACTCTAGTTATTTCTTTTTTTTTAAGTTTTCATTGTAAATTTATATCATAGTTTACATGGGAGAACATTAGCTTTACATTCATCCTATCTTATTTCATTTCATGGCAATGATTACAATCCCCTGCATGCGTCATCAAATGACCAAAGGGTACATCCCACAATCCTGCCCCGGACCCACCCACCCAGCTGTCAGCACATAGCTCCTCTCCCTTCCTGAGTCTAGAGTCCCCAGCCGCTTCATCTCTCCACATCATTGTCTCTGCCTCCATCTATGGTGTCACTGCTTCTCTGGATAGGATTCTGCACTCCTCTTTTCTCCCTTGATGGTCCCAGGGACCTCCGTTCCTAGACTGTCAAATCAACTACACCCCTCCTTTTTTTGCAAATGTCTACCTTTACCTTTCCAACACTTACAGTCAGTCCTGATTGGCTTGTATTTCTTGTGGATATATAACAAGTAGAAGAATTGCTGGATCATAAGGTATTTCTATTTGCAATTTTCTGAGGAAGCACCATACCGTTTTCCAGAGTGGTTGACCTATTTTACATTCCCACCAGCAATGTAGGAGGGTCCCAGTCTCTCCACATCTTCATCAGTATTTATTGTCCTCTGCTTTTATAAACTTCACTGTTATTGCTAGTGTGAGATGGTATCTCATTATGGTTTTGATTTGCATTTCTTTAATAGTTAATAATGGAGTCTTGGTGTGGTGTTGTAGGGTAATGCGCCAGACTGCAAAGTTGATTGAACTGCAAGGTCAGTGATTCAAGCTCACGAGCTGCTTCTCAGAAACCTTATATGGGGTTGCTATGGGTCGAAACCAACTTAATGGCACTTAAAAACAACAACAAAAATGGCTAACAATAAGGAGCTCTGGGAGCATAGTGGTTGTTAATCTCAAGTTCACCAGTTTGAAACTGTCAGTGGTTTCTTGAGAGAAAATTGAGGCTTTCTGGTCCCGTAAGAATGACAGCCTCGGAAACCCTATGTAGGGTTGCTATGAGTTGGAATT
>NW_006408547.1:3560020-3571625 GCF_000296735.1 Chrysochloris asiatica | reverse complement strand
TTTCTACTCCCGTAAAGATTTACACCCTCGGAAACCCTGTACAGGGTCGCTATGGGTCGGAACCGACTCAACGGCACTTAACAACAACAACAACAACAAATATTACAATTGTTTTCATCATAGACTGACCTCCTGGATACTCTGAATTCATTCTTGTATTTTTGCTCTGTTCTGGACACTTCCATCTGTTCATTGAATTCCAGGTGGTGTTGCCATGTATGTTTGAAGTGCTGGATTTGCTTTGACAAAGTCCCTTAGCTTCTGCTTATCCTGAAATGTTTTTATTACACTGTCTTACTTTATTGACAGCTTTGCCAGGTAGATGATTATTGGTTGGCGAATTTTTCCCTCAGGATTATATTTCTCTGCATTGCTTTCTTACCTGAATGGTTTCTACTGAGCGATTAGAGCTTAATCTTATTTGCTTGCCTTTGTAAGTAACACTTCTCTTTTCTGTTGTTGGTTTTAGGATTTTCTCCTTGTCCTTGATTTTGGAGAATTTGATTATGATACGTCTTGGTGATTTTCTTTTTGGGTCTAGGCTTCCTGGGGCTCATTCAGCTTTTTGAATGCTTAGCTTGTCATTTTTCAGGATGTTAGAGAAATTTTCTTCTAGCAGCTCTTCAAATTCAACTATTTCCTCTGTGATCTTCTGTGATTCTTCTTGTTCCAGAATTCCAATAATCCTCATGTTATTCCTGTTCATGTTTTCCACATAAAACTTATCTTCAGATATTTTAAGTCAATTTTTCTGCTTTTCTGTCTTAGCAATATTGAGAGATTTGTCTTCAACCTCAGTGGTTCTAGGTCCCATCTTATCAATTCTACTACTTTGCCTTTTCAGTGTATTGTCCATTTTAGATATTTTATTATTAATTGTTTGGACCTCTTTTTGCAGGTTTTGATTCATTTCCAATGTTATTTCTATCTTATTGGATTGTTCCTGTAGCACATTCCTGATTTCTTTCTTACTTTTCTGAATCTCTCTTTGGAGCTTTTGAATGCACCTCAGTATCATTCTCTTGAATTCCTACTCAGACTCAGGCAGTTCCAAAGTCTGTCCTCTTTCCAGTGGGAAGTTTAGGTCTAATTCTAGCTCTTTGTTTCAGCCACTCACACTTGTTTCTGTTGATGTTCAGTGTACTTTTTGATACGTATGGATTAATGCTGATATCTTCACTTATTTTTTGAGCATTTTCAATAATTAGATGTATTTTTAATAATTAGATAAATGTATGTTGATGTATATTAAGTGTTCTGATTGTCTCCAGTTACATGTATTCAGAAGATGGGCTTCCCTTTTCACTTTTCTTATTATGCAACTCAGAGTAATTGTAGCAGGTGTTGGTTGTCTATTTTGTGTATAGCAACTGGTATTGGCTCTTTCCCAGATGGTGAGATTTCATAGGGTATGCTTGTAGCTTGGCTATGTGATCACAATTGATGTCTCTTCCAGATTGGATACTAAAGTCTATAAGTGTCATACACACACACACAAAACAAACAAACAAACAAACAAAAACCCCCACAAAAAATAAAGCAACATATGAGTAAGACTTTCATGCCCCTCTCTTGGCTTCTTGACTTCAAAGGTGTCTGAGAAATTTCAAGATACTATCGTTGCTCCCTATTATATAACTCAAGATTTCAGTTTCAGCCTCTTTCCTTTTTTTTTTTCCTGTCTCTCTCCCCCTCATTACCCCCATTCATGTGTATCTTGTAGTGAGAAACAGCCCAGAGCCTCGTCGAACTGTTTTGGGATTTTAATATTTTAATCAATTTCTGTTGACTTCTCCCCTATCCTTGATTCTACGCCCAGTGATCTTTGCTTAGCAGATCTGTGTGCATGAATTGTAATACCTGCAGGGGGGGAGGGGGAGAGGGGTGTCCACTCTCACAGGCACCACCTCTAGTCACCTGAGTGTAGGTGCACAGTCAGAAAAAAAACGTTCACACCTTTATGTCCAATGATTGGCCAGACCCATGCTATTGGAGCAATCCCCTGCTCTTATATCAGCTCCTTCACACCCAAGATGGCCACTCCAGGACCCATTGGCAGCTGTATATCAGTAAACACCACCTTTCTTGCTTCTGCTACAAATTCTATTAGTAGTAAGCCTATGGTCCTTCTAAATATTCCTTCATATTTAGTGTAGAATTCTGGGACCATCCCCTGAGCCTGCTTCCTTCAGCATTCTGTGTTAGTACAGGTGGAGGTCTGCATGGTATGTCTCCTGATCTGCCATCAAGCCTGCCCTCTTGCCAATGTTGTTTAACTCATCAATTCAATAAAATAATGAGCATGCACGTCACTATAAATTTGTTTTTTATTCCACAAGTGTAATGTTTTCACTACTTTATATAATTTAGAGTGAAGTTACTTCTTTGTCAGAGTAGATCTGTTGCATGTTGTGTGCATAAAACACTGGTGACTTTTATTTCACAAATTCCTTTGATTGGCTTCTTGTTGGATCTGAATAGATCATCATTGTTTTTTTCATTCCTTTATGTATTTTATTTTTTTATCCTTTGAACATTTTTTAAAAGCTTTTATTGTTCATTGAGTGATAGATTATATGGGAGTATATCAGTTTTGCACTCATCCTATCATATTTCATTTCATTGCAATAATTATAATCCCCTCCATGCATCATCATTCAACAGTATTTGCTTCTATTTCCTCTGTTTTTTCTTTCTTTCTTTTGATGTAAATAAAAACATTCAGGAATGTATAATAATTTAAACAATCAAAGGGCACATTCTTCAAACCTGCCTCCTGGTTGCCCGCACACAGCCTTTCTCTTCCCATGAGTCTAGAGTCTCTGCCTTTATCTCTGGTGTCACTCTCTGGTTAGGGTCCCACATTCTGCTCATGCTCTTCTCCCTTGATGGTCTGAGGAATGACTGGTAAGCTTGAACCACTGAATTATGGGTCAAAATGACTTTGCAGTCCTACGCATTAACCCACAGTGCCACACCAGGGCTTCTAGAAACCCTGTATAGGCTCACTGTCATTTGACTTGATGGTGTGTAATCATTAGGAACAAGGAAGTGATGATAAGGTTCAATATATCAATCCCTCAGAATTATAGAATGGCCCAATCTTCCTCATATAATTCAAAGGTCCCATTTCAGCATGACAAACTGAAGACACCAGTGTCAGCTGCTTCCATATGTTGTTGTTAAGTGCTGCTGAGTCGATGTCGGCCCATAGCAACTCTGTATAGGGTTTCCAAAGGAGAAGCTGGAGAGCTTGAACCACAGACCTTGCAGTTCAGACAACTTTGCAGTTTGACGCATTAGCCCACAGTGCCATACCAGGACTCCATATGTGGGGAACAATAAATAAATAGAAATTTCTAATGTGTGGTGGTCTGGTGTGGCACTGTAGGATAAGTAGTAGTCAGTGCTTCAAATCTACCAGCCACTCCTTGGAAACCCTATACAAGGTGTGTATTAATCAGAACCAACCTGATGGCACAACAACAACAGTGTGTATCTCCACACAGGGCAGTCCTTTCATTTCACCTGCCCAGTATGGGTTCTGTCTGTTCTCATATTCATGTGAGATCTTCTTGGTCACTTCCTGGTGTGTTTTTTTTCATAGTGACATAAAGAACATAGATATGCTTTGCCAAGTACCAGGAGACCAAAGTCAAGATTTGCGTTAGAGTGAACAATAAAGGGTCCTATTTTCCTCTATACAGTCAGTCTAGAAAGTTAGCTATACTGTTCCTTGACTGCACCTAACTAATGTGATTGTCTTATAGACTTATTTGTTTTTGTTGATTTGTTTTTCTGGTGACTCCTAGTTGCATACTTTTGACATTTAGGGAAAGGTTTTGTTTATTTTTGTTGTTGTTTTTAATTATTTGAGTGTTACTATATTCTGTAGATTACTTTATTTTTACACTGGCAGATTTTATGAGAAATAATAAAGAATCATAGAAAAGATTTCATGGGTCAGTGACTGTACAAAAAGGAGCTAATACAATGAGAAATTTGGGGTGGTATATAACAGTAATGTGTGTTTTAGGCAATCTACATGTAAGAATGAAATAGTATAATCCTGGTGGCATAGTGGTTAAGCATTTGACTACTTACCAAAATTCAGTGGTTCGAGCCCATCAGTAGCTCCTCCGGAGAAAGATATGGTAATCTATGTGAAAAACCTATGGGACAGTTCTACTAAGTTTTTTTTAGATTACTATGAGTGAGAATCAATTTGAGGGTCTAAAGCAACAACAATGAAATAATAATAATTAATATGCAATAGTATTTACATTTCTGTATGCAATACTATTTTTACTTATTCTTTTCCAAAAGCTACTAATACAGATTTTATTAAAATTACAGTTTTCTGTTTTTCATTTTAAAACTAGCATGCCATCATAATAGAAAAATTTGAAAATTATAAAATATTGAAAATAAATATTCAGAATACATGCACCAAAAAGCAGTCATATTTAGCATTTGGTGTGATATTTCTCATATATTTTTTCTTATGGATGTTAATTATTACATTTAGCTCAGGCTATGTACACTTACAAAGGCGCTTGGGTAGCGTAGTGGTTACGAATGGGGCTATGAACCGCAAGGTCAGCAGTTCGAAACTACCAGCTGTTCCGCGGCAGAAAGATGAGGCTTTCTGCTCCCATAAAGATTTACAGCCTTGGAAACCCTGTACAGGGTTGCTATGAGTCGGAACTGACTCCACGGCATATAACAACAACAACAACAATGTACGCTTACATTATTGTACAAAGTTTTATCAGATTTAGGATTGCTACTTAATTTATGGGTACATAAAATACAATTACCTGATCAAAATTAAAGATGTTTTAAGGTTTTAATTGTGAATAACATTTTGAGTTTCATATTATTGTTTTTATATCAGCAGTGTTGAAATTGCTGGGTATATCACTGCATCCTTACCACTGTTTGTTCATCAAATAGTTATTGTACAGATCTATGGATCTCGACCTTGAAGAAACAACAGAAAGTCATTTCACACACTGTAATAGTTTTCTTGCTGACGGGCAGTTTGGGGTACAGACATTAATACTATAATTACACTATAATATGTTTAATCTCAGCAGTGGGTTGTTGTTGTTATCAAGTGCCATTGAGTTGGTTCTGATTCATAGCAACCTGTATAGGTTTACTGAGGAGCATTTGGTGGGTTTGAACTGCTCACTTTGCAGTTAAACTGACCTTATGGTCCAATGCTTATCCTATGTTGTTGTTGTTAAGTGCCATCGAATCGGTTACGACCCATAGCGACCCTGTACAGGATTTCCAAGGGTGTAAATCTTTACGGGAGTAGAAAGCCTCATCTTTCTCCTGCAGGGCAGCTGGTAGTTTCGAACTGCTGACCTTAAGGTTCGCAGCCCGATTCGTAACCACTATGCTACCAGAGCTCCTTATGCTTATCCTATAGTGCCACACAAGTGGTAGGTGCATAGATTCAAGTAATATTGTTTTCTGTAGTTTGGGGTGCATTTAAAATATTTTCAAAAAAAGTAACTTTTTTGTTTAAAAAAATCCATCTATGATAAATACAACTAGAAAAGTATTCAGAGGAGGAATTTGACCTCATCTTAAGTGTCAGGAGAGGTTTCTTGGAGGAAATACTTATTCTTGGAGGAAGTATGTATTCATGCACACACCCTAAAGGAGATGTGCAAGGAGGCATCTTTACACAGGTGACCATACTTGAGACAGATGAAGGTTGGAACTGTATAATATTGGTAGGAGAGCCTAGTGACTCAGGCTATGCTAATTGCAGGTATTGGTTGGGGAGTAATATATAACAAGGCCAGGCAGATAGAATGGGGCCATACAGTGGCAGGATGTATGTAGAATTCAATGGTGGTGAACAGTCACTGTAAATTCCCAGATCTGATGGGATATAAAGAGGTAATAAGGAGCTGAACTGGTTGCAGGTAGTGAAAATAGAGATAAAGAGTGAGGGATACTGTGAAGGCAGCTTCTGTAGGAGTTGGTAAATTCATTAGGTGGAATATAAGCGCAAGTTATTTTAAGAAACTTATACTGATGAAGATCAAAGAGCACAGCCTTTGGTATGGATTGCATCTCAGTGTAAAGAAAAAAATCCTCACCACTGGACCAATAAACAACATTCTTATCAATGGAGAAAAGATTGAAGTTGTCAAAGACTACATTTTTCTTGGATATATGGAGCTCCAAGGACATTCTTGTTTTTGAATATTTTTTATTTTTTGCATGTGTATTTCTCTATTCACCTGTTTGCAAGTACACAATTTCTATTGATTACTGAATGCTAGATTTTATCATTCAGAAGTGTCCTACTGTTTTGACTGCATGATCAAATTTGCATGTCCCATTTAGCTGTTGTGGAGAGATGCCTGTTGCCATGGCAAGGATTAAGATGCCCCACATCAAAATCCAGTCATGTGATGAGGATGTGATGGGATATGGCTTTTGAAAAGCCATATGCAATTATTTGTTTTCAAAGGTACAACTGATTCTTCGTGAAAGAGTGGATTAGTATGTGGTTATCTTTTCAATGAATCATCAAATGAGAAGTCTGTTATCATATCATTTCCCATTTTTGAATAAACATCACTGTACTCACCTACCTCTCCTGTTGGCAAAGAATACAATTTCATAATGCATAATTCCCTTCTCATTTTATATTATATACAGTAATAGTATTCCCAGCACATTTTTTCTTATTTTGTAGATTGTTTCAAACCACAATTCATGGGTGTGCTGTTGTGTTTCCCCAAAAGTCATAAGCATGCATGTTAGGGCACATTCTTCATATCAGAGCTTTGCTTTTTTAAACAACAACAACAAAAAAAAAACCTGTCAATTTAAGGAGCCTGTGTGGCACAGTGAGTTAATTTAACTGAAAAACTGAAAGGTGTTTGGTTTGAATCCAACAGTTAATTCCAGGGAGAGAGACATGAAGATTTACAGCCTTGGAAACCCTACGGAGAAGTTCTACTCAATCCTATAGAATCACTATGAATCAGAATTAACTAGATGGCAGTGAATTTAAGAAAAGAAAAATTAATTAAAAAGCCTTTAGTAAAGTTTCTTAAAGCCAGAAGTTTGCAAAAACCTTGTACTGCCATTCTGAAAGATAATATCAGTTTAAGCTACTAACAGATCATAAAATGATCTGTGTTATGCAACTTACTAAAGGCCACACTATTGCATTTTCTTCAGCTTCTATGACGAATATACTCCTGGTTTGATACAACACACAGCAATCTCAAACCAAAAATTCCAAACTCACTGTCATCAATTCTGTTCTAACTCACAGCGATCTATAGAGGCCCCAGTAGATGACTCCACAGAGTTTCCAAGCCTTTTCGCCATACAGAGAGCCTCATCTTTCTCTCTTCGAGAGGTTGGTGGGCTTGAGGCACTGGCCTTGTGGTTAACAGCCCAACACTTAAACCAGAGCTCCTTCCAGAACAATCTAGGGAACATAGAATTAAACACATTTCTTCTATAAAATGTCCTCTTACTGCTGAGAAAAGAAACAGAAAGAAAAAAAGGTAGAAGCTATGTCGTGGCACAGTGTGAGGCTTATGATAACTGTGTTTGCCTTTCAGATCCCCAGCTCAAGGGCATAGTGACCAGGTTATATTGCAGGCAAGGCTACTACTTGCAAATGCACCCCGATGGAGCTCTCGATGGAACCAAGGATGACAGCACTAATTCTAGTAAGTGACAACCTCAGGCCATCAGTTTCACAGTCTGTTGACCTTTTAGTGCTACTTAAATGCCTTTTTAAAATGCATCTTCACATGTTTGCTTATGTTGATTAATTTTGACAAATGTTGCACACTAGAGTATCATTTGCAATTTCACTTAAAATTCTTGCATGAAAATATTAATAGAGCAACAAAAGCAACCTGCTGTTGTGAGATAATTTTAAGATTTTGTTGTCGTACCTAGCAGGCTATTGAATCTCATTGTTATAAAAGTGAAGCAAGTTGCTCTAGTAACATTTATTATGTATGTACCTTGGGTGAATTCGTTTCTCAGGCTCGTAGTTTCTTACTGATACCTGTGGAGTTTTGAGGGCAACAGTATTGTTGTCATGTCATTGAGTTGGTTCGGATTTATAGCGACCCTATTCAGGGTTTCTGAGGAGTGGCTGGTGATTTGAACTGCTGACCTTGCAGTTAGCAGTCCAGTGCTTATCCTACAGCACCACACTAGAACTCCATGAATATTAATTGCTTCAAATAATAGAAATACAACTTTCTAAAATTCTGAGCATTCAAAAAAAGATAGTATGTTTCTTCTGTAGAGAGGATCTGAAGGCTGTACTTACGCATATAATACCAATGTATTTAGATGCATTGTACGAAATGTTTATGCTTTATAGAAATGGGTCTGTGATGTTATTATTGTTATTATTATTAAAAAGACACACATCTTTTATTCTTTATCGATGAATCTTCTTTGTATTTTGTTCTGATGAACCTCAATTTTGTGGTTTTTGGTCTAATTTTCTGTTTATACTGGCATCAGGCTCCTTTGTAATTTAATATGTTTCTTAATAAACAGACACTTTTTACTGCCAGGACGAATTACTGAGATGCTAAAACAAACTATTAGAAACATTTAATCACAGGAAATATTAGTAGTGATTTTGGAGCAGATAAGAAGCATTTCATCCAGTTATGATTATTCTTTGCATATAGTACAACATTATTCCATAAAAAGAATGGAGGACTTGAATATACTTAATCAAGATATAACTTAACCTGTTTTCAATTCTAATCAAACTGTCAGTAATGCTGACCTGTAAGCAGTTTATGATCTTAAGCATACTACTTTTGTTAGTCATTGTGTTTGTTTTTTAGAGGTTGGCATCTGTTTCATTAACAAAACAAAACAAACAAAAACCCTTCAATTGTAAATTTATCTATATTGTTCCTTTTTTCAATTTCTATCTTCTTTTATCTCCTGTGTCTCTTACATATTCTTTTTGTACTTTAGAACTTTTTGTATTTGTTCATCTAGTTTGGTTTCACATTCTCATTTGATTTAAGAAGAAAAAATGAAACTGTTGAGGCATGGCAAAGTGGAGGCCTTTTTATTCACAAGACCGATTCAAACATTTGTTTGCTAGTTGGGATTTTATTATTAGGTCAAACCTTTAAAAGATATTAATCCTTGACCTTTCTGGACCTAAATGAATGACAACTTCTTATAGTTGAAGCAATTGCTTAGATAGTTGCTAATTTTCTTTTCCCCAGATCTTTACTTCCTTACCCACTCTTTGACAAAAAACACTCTCTTCTTGTGTCTAACAATCATGGCATCATGCGGTTGGGATATTCATAATCCTGAGATTGTCAATGCTCTCTGGTTTCCATTGGCTAGAGTCTAATAGAGCATGAAACTATTTTTCCATAGCTCTGATCAGTCTATGAGCAATAACACTCTGAAAATTTTATCAGAATAGAGACTGATGTCTTTTGTATTGCACTGAGAATTCTTTAGAAAGGAATTAATCTGTGACTGTATGCAAATATTGCTCAATTGGATTCCTTGGGGAGAAAATAGAGTAATTTACTCAAAAGATTTTATAAGATTTTTTGTATCTTTAGTAATTTTTAATGGGAATCTGTGTCAGGTTGAAAAGTGTCAAATAGATACTGTCTTTTGAAATATGTTACTTCTGAATTGAATATGAAACTTAATGATTTCTGAATTTTGATGTGCAGATGTTGGTATTACATACATATGCATACACATATATTAGGTCTAGTTATCTGAATAATATTAAATACTAGAACTGGAAAATTGAGATACTGAGAGATTGTTGACCCTCTGTTCTCTAAATATGTGGGACTTCTTTTCTCTTAGCACACAACCTTAGCAAAAAAAAAAAAAAGCAAGAATTCCTGGGTCCTCAAAATCCACTCTGATTCCCTAAATGCTAGTGAGGAACAATTTCTTAGAGAAGCTTCAACAGGATCTCCAAAGCAAATGTAAATTAGAACCAGATTGCAGTGCTGACATTGTTGTTGTGAAGTGCCATTGTTTTGACTCATAGCGACCTTGTACAGGGTGTCTAAGGAGCAGCTGGTGGACTTGGAATACTAGCCTTTAGGTTAGAAGTCCAGTGCATATCCTACAGTACCACACCAGGGACACAACTTTCTAGGCAAACATCTGGCCCACAACTACTTTCCTTACATGTTGTATTACATTTTTAATTAAAAAAGGATAGACTTTAGTAGATTTTTTTCTCCAGTCATTACAGTGTTCTTATGAATCTTAGACATGGGTTTTTAAAAATGGGAACATGCCTTAGAAAAGCTGACAGCCAGATTCTCTTTAGAGTACAGCTATCCTGGTCTGGAGAGAGGAGTAATATAATCATTCATAGCTGTGTTGTAGTTTTTGATAATTCCATGTACATAAAACATGGACTGTTTTGTGTCGTAGAGTCAATTCTGACTCCCAGCGTCATGAGGCTGTAAATCTTTACTGAACAGAAAGCCTCATCTTTCTCCCAGATAGTGGCTGGTGGATTCAAGCTGCTGACCTTGTGTTTTGCAGCCCAATGCCTAACCCACTATGGCACCGGTACACCATGGTGTGTGAAAGTAAGGCATTTAGCACAAAACTGTCAACCTGTTATTACTAAGTGTGCTGTTATTTAAAGTTGAAAAAGCCATAACCACTGTCATAAGCTGCCTTTGTCAGGAATTTCCTAGAAAAGTAAGAGGAAGTGTAACGATGCTGATGGGCAGGAACCTGGAGCCCATGTCCTCCTTAGTTTCCACCCTGAGATCTAGACATCTTTGGGAAAGGAGCATAGGAATGAAAATAGCAGATGGTGGAAAATTGATCCCAGCAGAAAGATGCTGTGTCCATTTGATTGCTCACCTGTGATCCGAAAAGGTCTTTTTCCAAAAGGAAGTGGGTACCCAGATTACTTCATCAGCATATTCATTTCCCAGGTTTATTCCTTTAAAGTTTTACAGCATTCCTTCATCTGCTAAATGTCAGGATTATAGGATAAGCACTGGACTGCCACCTACAAGGCCAGCTGTTCAAACTTACCAACTGGTCCTCAGAAACTCGAAACAGCGTTACTATGAGTTGGAACTGACTCAATAGCACGTAAGAACAACAATAAAAATAATATCTTATAAGAAGCCTTGCTGGTGTTGAAGCGCTTGACTGATAACCAAAAGGCTAATGGTTGTGCCGCAGGAGACCCAACAGATGTTGTGTGAGGCAAAGACTTGACACTTTACTCCCACAAATATTCCAGCCTTGCATCCTTGTCATGGAGGGTTGTTGTGATTTGCAATCACCTCAAAAGCACACACAGCAATATGGTATCTTACTAATGAGTGTTCCCCACATCCAAGTTTCCTTTTGGGAAAACTTTCCTTGTTTTGATTTTTATCCCTTGAGCTCTTAAACTTCATTGTCTCTATTATCAGACATAATAGATATTTAAAGTATAGTAACCGAAAAAACAAAGCAGGTGCTCTCAAGTTGATTCCAACTTATTGCACTATATAAGTTGTTGTTGTTGTCAGGTGCCATCGAGTCGGAACCGACTCATAGC